>NC_084567.2:33745000-33765000 GCF_033978685.3 Nerophis lumbriciformis | reverse complement strand
GACACGTGGTTGGAGTTGGAGCTAGACAGAGAGAAAGACACACTGGAGAGCACAACGGAGAACAAGAGAGACTAAGACTGAAAAGTCGAGTGCGGTTGCCGCAGAGTGGACTCAATAAAAACATTATTGTAACCAGAATACCGGGCTCTCGTGCCAGTGTGTGGTGGTCAGGGGAGCCCGTGGCAGAGAACTGCGACAGTCATATAGAATCATATATGGTAGAAATGTACCCGAAGAGCTTTGCGCGAGTCTGCCATTGTAACTAGTCCTGTAGTCCAGAATTGGGCAAATATTTTGACTCGGGGGCCACATTGAGAGACAAAATGTGTCTGGGGGGCCAATGTGTGTATAAATGATATATACACATTTAGCTGTAAGAATCTGCTGTACAGTATGTGTGTTTGGGTCCCTTTTTTTCAGCAACACTAATACCAAAAGTCACAATGTCCGATAGAATTCTAAAAAGGTTATGACAGACCACCTCAAAAAAACGGAATGGAATTTTACAGTTTTTTACTGAATGGGACACCCAAAATGTACATTAATATAAAGAAAGTGGAATTTACAATGTTAACTATGAACAATACAACACTGAATATTAACAACATATGAACATGGCCCCTCTTTTACTTCTCGGACCCGCTCCTCGATAGTTGTGTATCTTTTACAATCAAACAAAACACAACAAAAATGTAATAAACAGCAAAATAGGACCGTCCACAAAACAGCAATCCTAAATAGACGGTCAGAAAGCGGCTTAAAGGTTATCTGTAAAGCATAATCAATGCAAAATAGAGCCGCCATTACATGTTATCTACACCAGTGTTTTTCAACCTTTTTTGAGCCAAGGCACATTTTTTGCCTTGGAAAAATGCGGAGGCACACCACCATCAGAAATCATTCAAAAACAAAAACTAGTTGTCAGTAAAAAGTTGTTGTCGCAATTGTTGGATATGAATTCATAGCATAACCAAGCTTGCATCACTATAGCTCTTGTCTCAAAGTAGGTGTACTGTCACCACTTGTCACATCACGCCCTGACTTAGTTTGAGTTGTTTGCTGTTTTCCTGTGTGTAGTGTTTTAGTTCTTGTCTTGCGCTCCTATTTTGGTGGCTTTTTTTCTTTTTTTTGGCATTTTACTGTTGCAGTTTCATGTCTTCCTTTGAGCGATATTTCCTGCATCTACTTTGTTTTAGCAATCAAGAATATTTCAGTTGTTTTTATCCTTCTTTGTGGGGACATTGTTGATTGGCATGTCATGTTCGGATGTACTTTGTGGACGACTTCTTTGCTCCACAGTAAGTCTTTGCTGTCGTCCAGCATTCTGTTTTTGTTTACTTTGTAGCCAGTTCAGTTTTAGTTTCGTTCTGAATAGCCTTCCCTAAGCTTCAATGCCTTTTCTTAGGGGCACTCACCTTTTGTTTATTTTTGGTTTAAGCATTAGACACCTTTTTACCTGCACGCTGCCTCCCGCTGTTTCCGACATCTACGAAGCAATTAGCTATCGGCTGCCACCTACTGATATGGAAGAGTATTACACAGTTACTCTGCCAAGCTCTAGACAGTACATACACTCAACAACAACACATCATTTGCAGATTATAATTACTGGTTTGCATAAAATATTTTTAACCCAAATAGGTGAAATGACATAATCTCCCACGGCACACCAGACTGTATCTCACGGCACACTAGTGTGCCGCGGCACAGTGGTTGGAAAACACTGATCTACACCACGTTTTAAATGTAGAAAAAAATTGTAATATGCACTTTTAAAGTTAAACACTATGTTGATTATATTAAAATTATTTGGGCATACATACATACATACATACATATACACATACTGTACATATACATTCACTGTACAAACATACACATACACATACATATACTTTCACTGTACAAACATACATATACACATAATGTACATATACAAGTACACTCATGCACATAATCACGTTTCATCAAACATATATTAACGTTGTTGCCCTAGGGCAGGGGTCGGCAACCTGCGGCTTTAGAGCCGCATGCGGCTCTTTAGCGCCGCCCTAGTGGCTCTCTGGAGCTTTTTCAGAAATGTATGAAAAATGGAAAACGATGAGGGGAAAACAATCTATTTTTTGTTTTAATATGGTTTCTGTAGGAGGACAAACATGACACAAACCTCCCTAATTGTTATAAAGCACACTGTTTATATTAAACATGCTTCACTGATTCGAGTATTTGGCGAGCCCCGTTTTGTCCTACTAATTTTGGCGGTCCTTGAACTCACCGTAGTTTGTTTACATGTATAACTTTCTAGGACGTGTTTTATGCCACTTCTTTTTCTGTCTCATTTTGTCCACCAAACTTTTAAGGTTGTGCATGAAAGGTGAGTTTTGTTGATGTTATTGACTTGTTGGAGTGCTAATCAGACATATTTGGTCACTGCATGACTGCAAGCTAATCGATGCTAACATGCTATTTAGGCTAGCTATATGTACATATTGCATCATAATGCCTCATTTGTAGCTATATTTGAGGTCATTTAGTTTCCTTTAAGTCCTCTTAATTCAATTTATATCTCATGACACACTATCTGTATGTAATATGGCTTTTAATTTTTTGCGGCTCCAGACATATTTTTTTTTGTATTTTTGGTCCAATATGGCTCTTTCAACATTTTGGGTTGCCGACCCCTGGGTATAACACATGGCACACTGACAAAGCTTAACCTATTGTTACTATAACAATCTACAAGGTTAATATAGGTTGCTTCTCTTTCTTCCCCTCCATTTTTCTGCATTCTTTCGTATCTCTAGTTATCATTACGTATATGTATTGTTGCATTTGAACAACTGTATTGTTGATAATAAAGGTACATTATTGGTATTGTTCATTATCAATAGTGCTATTTCTATTGGTATCTGTATTGCTCCATTTGTAGTGTAATAATGATCAGTCATTTCTGTATTATTATTTATTTCGCTAACTGGTTCTTTGCTATCACTTTTACCATCATATTTGTACATATCGTTTTTGCTGATGTTGCTCTATTGTTGTTGTTGTTGTTGTTTTTGTCTCTCTGTACGTAATGTTTCAAACAGGAAGTTTGAGGCAGTGAGACACTCATAGTGTTGAGTGGAAAACTGCTGCTGTGTAAATGGTGTGCATGGGGATGTTATTGACAGTCTCGGGGTGAATTGATGAGCGTGGGAGCTGCAATGAAAGAGCATTATGGCCTGTAGCCTGTTTACTGCACAATTCATTACACTTCCAAGGGCAAATGACCAACGAGGAAATCATCAAAATTGTAAAGAAAAACCTCACCAGACTGTCATGGAATGGATATAAAGACAATAAAAAAAACAGTTATTGAAGGAATTTCATCTTCTTCAACGTACATCCGTAACCTGTCAATTCAAACAGGTTCATTCCCAGAAAAAATGGAAATAGCAAAAGTTGTATCGACTTACAAGACTAGAGACCTGTTCCTTTGATTCCAAAATGTTCTAAAATCATTGAAAAAACAGACTGGATAAAGTCATGAACAAAAGCGTAACTCTTGCAGAGAACCGATAAGAATACAGAGTTAACATTTCATCCTCAATGACATTAATCAAAATAACAGTGGAAATTACCAATGCAATAGATGGCAAACAGTGTGCAGCTGCAGGATTTATGGATATGACACAATTAATCATAATATTTTAATCAATACATTAAAACGGTATCGATTCAAAGGGTTTGTCCTGAACTGGGTAAAAAGCTACTTAACCAACTGGAAGCAATACGTGAAAATAAGTGAAAATATGTCAACAGCACAAGAGATATCTTGCGGCGTACCCCAGGTATTGATACTGGGATCAGAATGGTTCAACTTTGTATAACCAGGGATTGATACTGGGATCAGAATTGTTCAATCTTTGTATAACCAGGGATTGATACTGGGATCAGAATTGTTCAATCTTTGTATAACAAGGGATTAATACTGGGATCAGAATTGTTCAACCTTTGTATAACCAAGGATTGATACTGCGATCAGAATTGTTCAACCTTTGTATAACCATGGATTGATACTGGGATCAGAATTGTTCAACCTTTGTATAACCAGGGATTTATACTGGGATCAGAATTGTTCAACTTTGTATAACCAGGGATTGATACTGGGATCAGAATTGTTAAATTTTTGTATAACCAGGGATTAATACTGGGATCAGAATTGTTCAACCTTTGTATAACCAGGGATTTGTACTGGGATCAGAATTGTTCAATCTTCGTATAACCAGGGATTTATACTGGGATCAGAATTGTTCAAATTTGTATAACCAGGGATTGATACTGGGATCAGAATTGTTCAACTTTGTATAACCAGGGATTGATACTAGGATCAGAATGGTTCAATCTTTGTATAACCAGGGATTGATACCGGGATCAGAATTGTTCAATCTTTGTATAACCAGGGTTTGATACTGGAATCAGATTTGATCAATCTTTGTATAACCAGGGATTGATACTGGGATCAGAATTGTTCAATCTTTGTATAACCAGGGATTGATACTGGGATCAGAATTGTTCAATCTTTGTATAACCAGGGATTGATACTGGGATCAGAATTGTTCAATCTTTGTATAACCAGGGATTGATACTGGGATCAGAATTGTTCAATCTTTGTATAAACGACATTTGTAAAGTTACAAAGGACTTCAAGTTAGTATTACGACCATGTTTTGCTTATGAAAAAACACACACAAGTTAATACAAATAATAACAGAAGAAATGAACAAATTAAATCGATGGTTTGACAAAAAACAAACATCTTTTAATCTTAGGAAAAGTAAAATAATGCTATTCAGTAACAGTAGAAGACAAAGTTAAACACATACAAATAGGCCGTGTAGAAAAATGGAGAAAAATCTACTCCCAAGTGGGCCGGACTGGTGAAATCACAGCATGATAACTTAAAAATAAAGACAACTTCAGATTGTTTTTTTTGTTTAAAAATAGAACAAGCACATTCCGAAAATGTACAAATCATGATGTCGTTGTTTTTTTACACTTACATGTTGCGGTTAATAGTATTCTATCTTTATTTGTCGTTATTTATACTTTCTGAATAAATCATGTGATAATGTTCATCAGTCAACTCATTGGTGTTCATTTTCAATCAATCAAGATAAAAAAAATGATATCAATATCAAATTACAGGATGTTATTTATGTAGTTTGATAATTTTCCTCCACTGATGTACTAACATCCATCCATCCATCCATTTTCTACCGCTTATTCCCTTTTGGGGTCGCGGGGGGCGCTGGAGCCTATCTCAGCTACAATCGAGCGGAAGGCGGTGTACACCCTGGACAAGTCGCCACCTCATCGCAGGGCCAACACAGATAGACAGACAACATTCACACTCACATCCACACACTAGGGCCAATTTAGTGTTGCCAATCAACTTATCCCCAGGTGCATGTCTTTGGAAGTGGGAGGAAGCCGGAGTACCCGGAGGGAACCCACGCAGTCACGGGGAGGACATGCAAACTCCACACAGAAAGATCCCGAGCCCGGGATTGAACCCAAGACTACTCAGGACCTTCGTATTGTGAAACATATTGTGGTTTATTTTGTACATATGTGGCATAATCTATTTTTTTTTTTTTTTTAATGAAACAAGTTTATTTCGATCATATAATCAACCATTTTGTGTGATCAGTTTAACAGTACAGATTATACATATTTAACAATCATACACATTTACACACAAAAAGAAAAGAAAAAGAATGACCGAAAAAGGAATAGGCTGAAGCCAAAGCTTATATTTGCCTATCCTATACATTGACTGAAAATTAGATGGCCTGGTACATCAACGTTAAAAAAATCAATGGGATGAAAGTAGGGATGTCCGATAATGGCTTTTTGTCGATATCCGATATTCCGATATTGTCCAACTTTTTAATTACCGATACCGATATCAACCGATATATACCGTCGTGGAATTAACACATTATGCCTAATTTGGATAACCAGGTATGGTGAAGATTAGATACTTTAAAAAAAAAAAAAAAAAAAAAAAAAAAAAAAATTTTTAAATAAGATAAATAAATTCAAAAAATGTTCTTGAATAAAAAAGAAAGTAAAACAATATAAAAACAGTTACATAGAAACTAGTAATTAATGAAAATTAGTCAAACTAACTGTTAAAGGTTAGTACTATTAGTGGACCAGCAGCACGCACAATCATGTGTGCTTACGGACTGTATCCCTTGCAGACTGTATTGATATATATTGATATATAATGTAGGAACCACAATATTAATAACAGAAAGAAACAACCCTTTTGTGTGAATGAGTGTGAATGAGTGTAAATGGGGGAGGGAGGTTTTTTGGGTTGGTGCACTCATCGTAAGTGTATCTTGTGTTTTTTATGTTGATTTAAAAAAATAAAAATAAAAAAAAAACCCAAAACAAACGATACCGATAATAAAAAAATAAAATGATACCAATAATTTCCGATATTACATTTTAACGCATTTATCAGGCCGATATTATCGGACATCTCTAGATGAAAGTAATTGTTACTATATTTTATAATTTTCAATTATTTCACCTTTCAAGGTTTTCTTAAACCTTAACAAATAACTACATGTCTTCAGCTCATCACTGAGCTTGTTCCACCATTTAACTCCTAAAACTGAAATACATTTGTATTTTATATTAGTTCTTACTTTACCTATTTCAAAGATCAATATCCCCCGTAATCTACAAAGATACAAATAATTGCTATTGCGACATCCAGTGGACACATTTAAAACAGCAGTTTCTTTCATTAAAAAATGTCAGGTTAATTTTTATACTGAGCAAACTCATCCTGTTTGCGGGCCTTGATATTGTAAAATCCCACTTTATTTTAATGTACATTTTTGGTGTCCCATTTAGTAAAAAAAACTGTACAATTAAATTCCGTTTTCTTTGAGGTGGTCTGTCATAAAGTTTTTAGAACTCTATCGGACATTGTGACTTTTGGTATTAATTGTCACAAGGTGTTGGTGACGAACCCCAAGATGCAGAGAAGGCAGGCTATGTGCGGGAAAACATAATTTAATGTCCAAAATAAATGTAAAACACAAACCAGGAACTAGGAATAGCCAAACTGAAAACTGAAAACAGGAACCAGCAAACAGAAAAACTGGAAACAGCTAGCGGCTAACAAGATCTAGCTAAATGGAAAACACCAAACAAAAGAGCTAGGAGACAACAAACTGTAAATAGTAGTGATGGGTCCGGCAACACCGATGCATCGGCGCATGTGTCGAGCTCATAGAGCAAAACCCTGTGTCGGTGCGCGTACCGCTTTTAGAAAGTCACGTGACCGACCATGAGCTGTTTTGGTCACGTGACCGATACGCGAACTGTGTCGCACTGACGCCTCCTCTGTGCCCTGTGAGCGTGTCTTTTCTACAGCCGGAGAAATAATAACTAAGAAGAGAAATCGTCTAAAATGTAATATGTCGGAAAAACTTTTTTTTAATTTTTTTAATAAAAATGTGTAAAAAAATCAAATTAAAACAATTCCCAGTCCATAATCATCCACAACACGTTCTCTTAGATTTCCATGTTGTGATACATGTTCACATTATTTATTGACTGTATCTAAAAAAGATAAAAATATATTTTTATTTAAATGAAGATATGAAATAATCCTAAATGAAATACAATGACTTGGTTTATATTATTGTATATACTAGGGCAGGGGTAACCAACGCGGTGCCCGCGGTCACCAGGTAGCCCGTAAGGACCAGATCAGTCGCCCGCTGTACTGTTCTAAAAATAGCTCAAAGAGCAGCACTTACCAGTGAGCTGCCTCTATTTTTTAAATTTTATTTATTTACTAGCAAGCTGGTCTCGCTTTGCTCGACATTTTTAATTCTAAAAGAGACAAAACTCAAAAAGAATTTGAAAATCCAAGAAAATATTTTAAAGACTTGGTCTTCACTTGGAATAAGCAGTAGAAAATGGATTGGATGGATGGGTCTTCACTTGTTTAAATAAATTCATATATTTTTTATTTTGCTTCTTATTACTTTTAGAAATACAATTTTAGAGAAAAAATACAACCTTAAAAATGATTTTAGGATTTTTAAACAATTATACCTTTTTACCTTTTAAATTTCTTCCTCTTCTTTCCTGACAATTTAAATCAATGTTCAAGTACATTTTTTTTTTTTTTTTTTATTGTAAAGAATAATAAATATTTTAGCTTCTGGTTTTTCGACGAAGAATATTTGTGAAATATTTCTTCAATCTGCAGAATCAAATTTAAATCTTATTTCAAAGTATTTTGAATTTCTTTTAAAATTGTTGTTCTGGAAAATCTAAAAGAAATACTGATTTGTCTTTGTTAGAAATATAGCTTGGTCCAATTTGTTAAATATTCTAACAAAGTGCAGATTGGATTTTAACCAATTTAAAACATGTCATCAAAATTCTAAAATGTATCTTAAACAGGAAAAATGACTAATGATGTTCCATAAATTATTTTTTTTAATTTTTTCAAAAAGATTCAAATTAGCTAGTTTTTCTCTTCTTTTTGTCGGTTGAATTTTGAATTTTAAAGAGTCGAAATTGAAGATAAACTATGTTTCAAAATTTTATTTTAATTTTTTTCGTGTTTTCTCCTCTTTTAAACCGTTCAATTAAGTGTTTTTTTCATCATTTATTCTCTACAAAAAACCTTCCGTAAAAGGAAAAAAAAAATTACAACGGAATGACAGACAGAAATACCCATTTTTTTTATATATATAAATTTATTTATTTAGCTATTCTTGTTTAAATCACACTTACGTGTAACTTACAAATGACAATATATTTATTTATTTAAGTGTGTATCAAACTGGTAGTCCTTCGCATTAATCAGTACCCAAGAAGTAGTTTTTGGTTTCAAAAAGGTTGGTGACCCCTGTACTAGGGCATAAAATCAGTGTCAGTTGAGTCGGTCCATAGGTTGCCTGTAGGGATTTTTAATGTCCAGCAGATGTCAGTATTTAGTGACACAGTATCGACACAGTATCAATACAGTTTTGCAATGTGTCGAAACGCTTCATGAGGCCTCATCAACCCATTACTAGTAAATAGCTATTAGGAACTATCAAACAGGAACAGCTTTCCGCAAACAACGACAAGTAGTTAGACAACGACATCGACAAATACTCCAGCCCAGACTGGATGGCAAGGCAGGTTTAAATAGCAGCTGGCTGATTGACACCAGGTGTGGCTGAGGGAAAACAGCACTCGGGGAGAAAAGCAGGAAATAACCAAAATAAGAGCGCTGACAGGAAAGACAGGAAAAACCAAAACATAACTAAACTGTCAGTGACGAACCTGACATTAATGTTCCTGAAAAAAGGGACTCAATTAGATTTTTACAGCTAAATGTGTACCGTATTTTTCGGAGTATAAGTCGCACCGGAGTATAAGTCGCACCTGCCAAAAATGCATAATAAAGAAGGGAAAAAACATATATAAATCGAAAACTATGAAAAAAACTGCGACCTATAGTCCGAAAAATACGGTATGTATAATTTATACACACATACACATTGGCCCCCCCAGACACATTTTTTTCTCTTAATGTGGCCCCCGAGTCAAAATATTTGTCCCCTAATGCATGTGATAAAACTTTAGATAGAACATTTGTCCAACCGCCCCCGAATGTTTTTAAAAAAAAAGTGTTTCCCTTTTCCAAAGAGTTACTGTTGGCCCAGATGGATTTCTGAAACTCTTTTGAGAAACAATCCATCTGGTCGGTCAGATTAAGACGTCCCCTGTCTAAAGCCCTCCTGCTCTAATTGTAAGAAAACATTGTCCAAGGAGTTAAAGCGGGGGTCAGCAACCCGCGGCTCTGGTGCCGCCCTAGTGGCTCCCTGGAGCATTTTTAAAAAAGGATTGAAAATTGAAAAAAGATGGGGTAAAAATAGTTAGTTTTTGTTTGAGGACAAATATGACACAAACCTTCCCAATTGGTAGAAAGCCCACTGTTTAATATATTTGTGTTAGAGATAAATAAATGCGTTAAAATGTAATATCGGAAATTATCGGTATCGTTTTTTTTTTTATCATCGGAATGTTTTTATTTATTTTTTATTTTTTTATTAAATCAACATAAAACAACACAAGATACACTTACAATTAGTACACCAACCCAAAAAACATCCCTCCCCCATTCACACAAAAGGGTTGTTTCTTTCTGTTATTAATATTCTGGTTCCTACATTATATATCAATATATATCAAGACAGTCTGCAAGGGATACAGTCCGTAAGCACACATGATTGGTCCACTAATAGTACTAACCTTTAACTAGTTAATTTTACTCATTTTCATTAATTACTAGTTTCTATGTAACTGTTTTTATATTGTTTTATTTTCTTTTTTATTCAAGAATTTTTTTTAAATTTATTTATCTTATTTTATTTTATTTTTCGTTTTTTTTAAAGTACCTTATCTTCACCATACATGGTTGTCCAAATTAGGCATAATAATGTGTTAATTCCACGACTGTATATATCGGTTGATATCGGTATGGGTAATTAAAGAGTTGGACAATATCGGAATATCGGATATGGGCAAAAAGCCATTATCGGACATCCCTAATTTGTGTGTATGCTTCACTGATGAGAGAATTTGGTGAACTTCTTTTTGTCCTACTCATTTTGGCGGTTCTTGAACTCACCATAGTGTGGACTGTGACGCAACACTTTGTTTGCATGTAACATCTTCCACTCCTTCTTTGTCTCATTTTGTCCACCAAACGTTGTATGCTGTGCGTGAATACACAAAGGTGCGCTTTGTTGATGCCATTGACTTGTGTGGAGCGCTAATCAGGCATTTTTAGTCAGTGCATGACTGCTAGTTAATCAAAGCTAACATGCTATTTAGGCTAGCATCATTATGCCTCGTTTGTAGGTATATTTAAGCTCATTTAATATCCTTTACTTGTATCCTCTTTGTATATAATTTAGTTGTGCATGTCTCATGACACATTATATTGGCTGCATTTCAGATAGTTGTTTGTGTGCCATGTTGTTCCAGACCACAGCAAACATTACCGAGCTTGCCAAAGATTGTACTAAATCTATTAAAAGAAGACAGCCTTTAATTTGGACACACATTTGGCCATTAAAAGCCAGTAAATCGAGGAGTTATCTCACTTTCGGAGTAGCCTCTGATTTACTAATGGTTTCTAATGTTGTACAAATGTGCAGAATAAATATTACATTTCAACATTTCTGTCAACGAAGATTTGCTTCAGCCTGCGACACATAGTCATTTTGATAGTAGGTTATTATAGCTAATATAGACACTTATATCATGTGTTTCCTTCATTTAAAGACTTACTGTATATACAGCTTTTCTTTTTTTGCAGCTCCAGACAGATTTGTTTTTTTGTATTTTTGGTCCAATATGGCTCTTTCAATGTTTTGGGTTGCCGACCCCTGAGTTAAACAGATATAACAAAACAATAAAATAACAGAGGGGAACTATAATGTTTGTTTTTCTTCATTACAAAAAGCAGATTTCGAGGCTACTATTAACTATTAACTCCTGAGAGCCAGTGGGCATGTCTATTTTGTATTCAAACAAAATCCGACAAAAGCAAACGTCCACTGCAGAGGACATTTTGCTCAACAAACGAATGAATGGGGTGTACTAAACTGGAAGTGGACACATCTTTAGAATCTTCACCAATTGTTTGTCTCTTTTTCACTGGAAATTGCCTGAAAATTGCCTGAAAATCATTCTTAAAAAAAAAGAAGAAAAAAAGACCACTTTAAAATGTTGCGAGTTCGGGTGAGAAGAAGGGCGATGAAGGGACGCAAAGAGGCAAGATGGAGGAGGAGCAGGGTGGGTAGTTGGGCAGATGTTGCTTTGTTTAAAGACTGTTGTGTAATTAAGGGCAGAGGAACAGAAGCCTGACCCATTTTCTTCTTTTGATCAGCTGTCAGAGCACCAAGCAGGGGGTCCACTGAGGGACAACCTGTCTGCCGGTTTCCCCTTCAGAAGTTTTGCAGAGAAAAGACGGCATCGTCGTGACTGCTGGATAAAACCAACTGAGGGGAGAGAGAAAAAAAAAAGTGTCAAATCAACACTGCAAAAAGTCAGTGTTCAAAAACAAGAAAAAAAAAATAATACAAAAATTAGTGGTATTTTATTTGAACTAAGCAAAATTATCTGCCAATAGAACAAGAAAATTTGGCTTGTCAAGATTTTCCAAAACAAGTCAAATTATCTAACCTCAAAGAACCCAAAAATACCTTCAAATAAGTATATTCTCACTAATAACAAGTGCACTTTTCTTGGTAGACATTTTTTTTTTTTTGACCTTTTTGCTCAATATGTTGAAAAATATTCTTAAATTAAGTAAATGCTGGTGCCATAAATGCACTACTCTGCAAAAATTGAAATCTAAGTAAGATGAAATATCTCAAATAAGGGCGATATTTGCTTATTTTCTGTCTGATAAGATAATTCTTCTCACTAAGCAGATTTTATGTTAGAGTGTTTTACTTGTTTTAAGGGTTTTGGTCCTAAATGATCTCAGTAAGATATTACAGCTTGTTGCTGAGATTTGATGACCTATATTGAGTAAAACATGCTTGAAACTAGAATATCAACTGTTGCAAAGCTGTGTCATCAACACTCACAAGTAGGGATGTCCGATAATGGCTTTTTTGCCGATGTCCGATATTCCGATATTGTCCAACTCTTAATTACCGATACCGATATCAACCGATATTGATATATACAGTCGTGGAATTAACACATTATTATGCCTAATTTGGACACTAATAAGGTCCTTTTAAAAAAAATAAAATAAAATAAATAAGATAAATAAATTAAAAATATTTTCTTGACTAAAAAAGAAAGTAAAACAATATAAAAACAGTTACATAGAAACTAGTAATTAATGAAAATGAGTCAAATTAACTGTTAAAGGTTAGTACTATTAGTGGACCAATCATGTGTGCTAACGGACTGTATCCCTTGCAGACTGTATTGATATATATTTATATATAATGTAGGACTTGTGATTTTCAACCACTGTGCCGCGGCACACTAGTGTGCCGTGAGATACAGTCTGGTGTGCCGTGGGAGATGATCTAATTTGACATATTTGGGTTAAAAAACTTTTTTGCAAACCAGTAATTA
Source organism: Nerophis lumbriciformis (assembly GCF_033978685.3). NCBI lineage: Eukaryota > Metazoa > Chordata > Actinopteri > Syngnathiformes > Syngnathidae > Nerophis > Nerophis lumbriciformis. The sequence continues at coordinate 33,751,812 of NC_084567.2, read as the reverse complement.
TAGTCTGAAAATGATGTGTTGTTGTTGAGTGTCTCGAGCTCGGCAGTGTAACGGTGTAATACTCTTCCATATCAGTAGGTGGCAGCCGGTAGCTAATTGCTTTGTAAATGCAGGTAAAAAGGTGTCTTATGCTTAAAACAAAAATAAACAAAAGGTGAGTGCCCCTAAGAAAAGGCATTGAAGCTTAGGGAAGGCTATGCAGAACGAAAGTAAAACTGAACTGGCTACAAAGTAAACAAAAACAGAATGCTGGACGACAGCAAAGACTTACTGTGGAGCAAAGACGGTGTCCACAATGTACATCCGAACATGACATGACAATCAACAATGTCCCCACAAAGAAGGATAAAAACAACTGAAATATTCTTGATTGCTATGACAAAGTAGATGCGGGAAATATAAGATATGATACTGCTACAGGAAAATACCAACATAAGAGAAAAAGCCACCAAAATAGGAGCGCAAGACAAGAACTAAAACACTACACACAGGAAAACAGCAAAAAACTCAATAAGTCAGGGTGTGATGTGACAGGTGGTGACAGTACACCTACTTTGAGACAAGAGCTATAGTGATGCATGCTTGGTTATGGTTTAAAGTCATATCCAGCAATTGCGACGACGACTTTTAACTGTCAACTGAGTTTATGATTTCTGCTGGTGGTGTGCCTCCGGATTTTTTCAACGCAGAAAATGTGCCTTGGCTCAAAAAAGGTTGAAAAACACTGATGTAGGAACCAGAATATTAATAACAGAAAGAAACAACCCTTTTGTGTGAATGAGTGTAAATGGGGGAGGGAGGTTGTTTGGGTTGGTGCAGTAATTGTAAGTGTATCTTGTGTTTTTTATGTTGATTTAATTAAAAAAAACACCCCCCCCAAAAAAAACCCGATACCAATAAAAAAAAAATCGATACCGATTATTTCCGATATTACATTTTAAAGCATTTATCGGCCGATATTATCGGACATCTCTACTCACAAGTATAAAACTACTTTTTTAAAGTAATAATTTCTTACTAAAAGCATGAAAAAAAAAATCATGATGCCGAGCGCATATCATTATGTCAAGATAATGGCACTAGCATTTACTTCATTTAAGAATATTTTTCAACATATTGAGCAAAAAGGTCTCTTTTTTTTCTACCGAGAAAAGTGCACTTGTTATTAGTGAGAATATACTTACCGTATTTTTCGCACTATAAGACGCACCTAAAAACCTCAGATTTTCTCAAAAGCTGACAGTGCGCCTTATAATCCGGTGCGCCTTATATATGGACCAATATTGATCCACAACAGGTCTCGCAACCCCAGCCTCTACTGTAGCGTCTATTCTATGCGCCTTATAATGCGGTGCGCCTTATATATGAACAATGTTTTAAAATAGGCCATTCATTGAAGGTGCGCCTTATAATCCGGTGCGCCTTATAGTGCGGAAAATACGGTATTTTAAGGTATTTTGATGAGAGTATTTGGTGAACTTCGTTTTGTCCTACTCATTTCGGCGGTTTTTGAACTCACCATCGTGTGGACTGTGACGCAACAGTTTGTTTACATGTAAAATCTTCAACTCCTTCTTTGTCTCATTTTGTCCACCAAACGTTTTATGCTGTGCGTGAATGCACAAAGGTGCGCTTTGTTGATGTTATTGACTTGTGCGCCTTATATATGAACAACGTTTTAAAATAGGCCATTCATTGAAGGTGCGCCTTATAATCCGGTGCGCCTTATAGTGCGGAAAATACGGTATTTTAAGGTATTTTTGGGTTCATTGAGGTTAGCTAATTTTACTTGTTTTGGAAAGTCTTGACAAGCCAAATTTTCTTGTTCTATTGGCAGATAATTTTGCTTAGTTCAAATAAAATACCCCTAATTTTTGTTTTGTTTTTGAACACTGACTTTTTGCAGTGTAGGCCTTACATTTCTTGAAACCAGCAAACTTATACTAAAAACTAATTTTTTGTTCTTAATGAGAAGGCAACAAGGCAACCGTTTGTTACTCTCGGGGTCTCCCAGCCGCTGTCTAAAAATGCATTTTTCCATGGATAACATGACATCATCGCGCCAAGTGCGTGCTCTTTCAGTCAATTAGTGCGCATATATACAGCCCGGCCTCCGGCCAAAACATTTTTAATTGTAATTTTGAAGAATTCATCTGAATGTGCATGAACTATTTCTGTTCAAAATAGTTAGAAATGTTAAATGTTTAAATATTAACTGTCAGTTTACTGTACTGTGCCAACTGTACTACTATATGAGTACGTATTTTCTATTATTTCATTGAAAATAATACAGCAAAGTCCATTTGGCTGTCATCTGTTTTAATTATGAGACACAATTGTGTCAAAATCATGATTTTTTTTTTCATGCTTGAAATAAGAAATTATTACTTTAAAAAAGTAGTTTTATACTTGTGAGTGTTGATGACACAGCTTTGCAACAGTTGATATTCTAGTTTCAAGCATGTTTTACTCAATATAGGTCATCAAATCTCAGCAACAAGCTGTAATATCTTACTGAGATCATTTAGGACCAAAACAGTTAAAACAAGTAAAACACTCTAACATAAAATCTGCTTAGTGAGAAGAATTATTTTATCAGACAGAAAATAAGCAAATATCACCCTTATTTGAGATATTTCATCTTACTTAGATTTCAGTTTTTGCAGTGAAGCTGCAAAGAAAGAAAAGGGGTGATGGAGGGGGAATGTAAGGTGCAGGGGGACTCGGAGCTGAGGAGGAGCAGCTGTTGGGGGAGGAAGAGGAGGCGGAGAAGGAAGTGGCAGAGATTGGTAGCAATATGGCCACGGAAACAAAACTGCTGATGCCACTTTTAACCATAAGAATACAATCAGAGATTAGTCATTTCAAACATGTTCCTTAAAGGGGAACATTATCACAATTTCAGAAGGGTTAAAACCATTAAAAATCAGTTCCCAGTGGCTTATTTTATTTTTCGAAGTTTTTTTCAAAATTTTACCCATCACGCAATATCCCTAAAAAAAGCCTCAAAGTGCCTGATTTTAACCATCGTTATATACACCCGTCCATTTTCCTGTGACGTCACATAGTGAAGCCAACACAAACAAAAATGGCGGAAAGAACAGCAAGCTATAGCGACATTAGCTCGGATTCAGACTCGGATTTCAGCGGCTTAAGCGATTCAGCAGATTACGCATGTATTGAAACGGATGGTTGTAGTGTGGAGGCAGGTAGCGAAAACGAAATTGAAGAAGAAACTGAAGCTATTGAGCCATATCGGTTTGAACCGTATGCAAGCGAAACCGACGAAAACGACACGACAGCCAGCGACACGGGAGAAAGCGAGGACGAATTCGGCGATCGCCTTCCAACTAACGATTGGTATGTGTTTGTTTGGCATTAAAGGAAACTAACAACTATGAACTAGTGCAGACAGCCCAGTTTTCATCAATTAATATATTCTGTAGACATACCCTCATGTCAGCAGGCCAGGGAAGCTAGGGTCGATATTCTTCTCTTGATCATCTTCGGTGGCATAAGGGACGGTGTGAGCCAAGACATCCAGGGGGTTTAGCTCGCTCGTCTGCGGGAACAAACTGCCGCCATTGCTTGCCGTGCTACCGAGGTCCTTTGTCCCTGAATTGCTCACACACTCCGGCAGATTCAATGGGGGTCTGGCGGCAGATTTCTTTGACTTTATCGTTGGAAATGCATCTGCTTTGAGTGTCGCAGGATATCCACACATTCTTGCCATCTCTGTCATAGCATAGCTTTCGTCGGTAAAGTGTGCGGAACAAACGTCCAATTTCTTGCCACTTTCGCATCTTTGGGCCACTGGTGCAACTTGAATCCGTCCCTGTTCGTGTTGTTACACCCTCCGACAACACACCGACGAGGCATGATGTCTCCAAGGTACGGAAAACAGTCGAAAAAACGGAAAATAACAGAGCTGATTTGACTCGGTGTTTGAGAAAACGGCGGATTGCTTCCCGATGTGACGTCACGTTCGCTCCGAGAGCGAATATTAGAAAGGCGTTTAATTCGCCAAAATTCACCCATTTAGAGTTCGGAAATCGGTTAAAAAAATATATGGTCTTTTTTCTGCAACATCAAGGTATATATTGACGCTTACATAGGTCTGGTGATAATGTTCCCCTTTAATAATTGTAACTCTGGTTATAAAACTGCAAAATCATTATGGCATGAATGTTGGATGAATGTTCGTGTTTACATCGAATGTAGCTGAGATAGACTGCAGCACCCCCCCGCGACCCCAAAAGGGACAAGCGGTAGAAAATGGATGGATGGATGGATACATCGTCTTTACATTGCACGTGCTATACTGCCTATTTTTTTTTCTTATTTGCTCTTTTTGTATTTTATTTTGTCAACATTTTTCCTTATTTTCCTTCTTTCATCTCTGCATACAAACAACATACACTATATTGCCAAAAGTATTTGTCCACCCATCCACATGATGAGAATCAGGTGTCCTAATCACTTGGCCCGGCCACAGGTGTATAAAATCAAGCACTGAGGCATGGAGACTGTTTCTACAAACATTTGTGAAAGAATGGGCCACTCTCAGTGATTTCCAGCGTAGAACTGTCATAGGATGCCACCTGTGCAACAAATCCAGTCGTGAAATTTCCCCGCTTCTAAATATTCCAAAGTCAACTGTCGGCTTTATTATAAGAAAATGGAAGAGTTTGGGAACAACAGCAACTCAGCCACCAAGTGGTAGGCCACGTAAACTGACTCATAGTGCAAAGAGGTCGCCGACTTTCTGCACAGTCAGTTGCTACAGAGCTCCAAACGTCATGTGACCTTCCAATTAGCCCACGTACAGTACGCAGAGAGCTTCATGGAATGGGTTGCCATGGCCGAGCAGCTGCATCTAAGCCATACATCACCAAGTCCAACGCAAAGCGTGGGATGCAGTGGTGTAAAGCACGTCGCCACTGGACTCTAGAGCAGTGGAGACGCCTTCTCTGGAGTGATGAATCACGCTTTTCCATCTGGCAATCTGATGGACCAGTCTGGGTTTGGAGGTTGCCAGGAGAACGGTACATTTCGGACTGCATTGTGCCGAGTGTGAAATTTGGTGGAGGAGGAATTATGGTGCGGGGTTGTTTTTCAGGAGTTGGGCTTGGCCCTTTAGTTCCAGTGAAATGAACTTTGAATGCTCCAGGATACCAAAACATTTTGGACAATTCCATGCCCCTTTCTCTTCCAACATGACTGTGCACCAGTGCACAAAACAAGGTCCGTAAAGACATGGATGACAGAGTCTGGTGTGGGTGAACTTGACTGGCCTGCACAGAGTCCTGACTTGAACCCGATAGAACACCTTTGGGATGAATTAGAACAGAGGCCTTCTCGATCAACATCAGTGTGTGACCTCACCTGTGCGCTTTTGGAAGAATGGTGGAAAATTCCTATAAACACCCTCCGCAACCTTGTGGACAGCCTTCCCAGAAGAGTTGAAGCTGTAATAGCTGCAAAAGGTGGACCCACATCATATTGAACCCTATGGGTTAGGAATGGGATGGCACTTCGAGTTCATATGCGAGTCAAGGCAGGTGGCCAAATACTTTTGGCAATTTAGTGTCTGCAGACGCAAATTGTTACGAGCCACTGTTAGCGATTGATTGATTGAAACTTTTATTAGTAGATCGCACAGTACAGTACTTATTCCATACAATTGACCACTAAATGGTAACACCCCAATAAGTTTTTCAACTAGTTTAAGTCGGGGTCCACGTTAATCAATTCATGGTAAATGAATACGATACGATGCAATGCGAGCCATCTTTCTCTCTGCCTTTAAGAAACACTAAAAGAAATCAATAAAACAGATTGTGATAGTAACAGTTACATTTTTTAGATCGAGCAGAGTGAAAAGTCATGTAATCACTTAATTCTTAGGAACAAATTTGTGACGATCTGTCACTTCACGCCTGGTCATCTTTCCTTAGTTTGTGTTTATTTCCTGTCAGCGCTCTTATGTTTGTTCCACTTCCCTCAACGACATCTGGGAATCGAACTTTGCTTGCATTGCGTGCAGAACGACTCTGGGCTTATGAACATTTACACTTCACCCAAAGACGTCCATCCATCCATCCATCTTCTTCCGCTTATCCGAGGTCGGGTCGCGGGGGCAGCAGCCTAAGCAGGGAAGCCCAGACTTCCCTCTACCCAGCCACTCCGTCCAGCTCTTCACGGGGGATCCCAAGGCGTTCCCAGGCCAGCCAGGAGACATAGTCTTCCCAACGTGTCCTGGGTCTTCCCCATGGCCTCCTATCGGTTGGACGGGCCCTAACACCTCCCTAGGGAGGCGATCGGGTGGCATCCTGACCAGATGCCCGAACCACCTCATCTGGCTCCTCTCCATGTGGAGGAGCAGCAGCTTTACTTTGAGCTCCACCCGGATGGCAGAGCTTCTCACCCTATCTCTAAGGGAGAGCCCCGCCACCCGGCGGAGGAAACTCATTTCGGCCGCTTGTACCCGTGATCTTGTCCTTTCGGTCATAACCCAAAGCTCATGACCATAGGTGAGGATGGGAACGTAGATCGACCGGTAAATTGAGAGCTTTGCCTTCCGGCTCAGCTCCTTCTTCACCACAACGGATCGATACAGCGTCCGCATTACTGAAGACGCCGCACCGATCCGCCTGTCGATCTCACGATCCACTCTTTCCTCACTCGTGAACAAGACTCTGAGGTACTTGAACTCCTCCACTTGGGGCAGGGTCTCCTCCGCAACCCGGAGATGGCACTCCACCCTTTTCCGGGCGAGAACCATGGACTCGGACTTGGAGGTGCTGATTCTC
>NC_084567.2:33737500-33740000 GCF_033978685.3 Nerophis lumbriciformis | reverse complement strand
CTTATGGTTTCAAAGCAAGCTATCCATCAAATTGTACACTGTAAAAAAGACAATAGCTATTACTTTTTTTTTTTTTTTTTTTTTTACAGCATATTCAATTGAAAACTGTAAATTTAAAAAACATGTTTTTATGCACTGCATGAAATTGCATACCTTTTAAATGATAATATTATGCAATTTTGCAACAAATAATATATTACCATAGTCTCCACACATTTTTATTGGTTAAAATAACATGTTTTTATTTTTTATTATTTTCTATATTTATATTTTTTTATAATATTATTTTCTATTATTTTTATTTTTATTTTCCAATTTTATTTGTTTAAAATAAAAATATATACTTCAATATCTGCTTGACTTATGGTTTCAAAGCAATCTGTCCATCAAATTGGACACTGTAAAAAAGACAATAGATATTCGGTTTTTTTTGTTTTTTTACAGCATATTCAATTGAAAACAGTAAATTAAAAAAAAAAGTTTATATGCACTGCATGAAATTGCATACCTTTTAAATGTTAATATTATGCAATATTGCAACAAATAATTTATTACCGTAGTTTCCACACATTTTTATTAGTTAAAATAACATGTTTTTATTTTTCATTATTTTTTATATTTATATTTTTTATAATATTATTTGTTATTATTTTTATTTTTATTTTCCATTTTTATTTGTTTAAAATAAAAATATATACTTCAATATCTGCTTGACCTATGGTTTCAAAGCAAACTGTCCATCAAATTGGGCACTGTAAAAAAGACAATAGATATTAGTTGTTGTTGTTTTTTTTTACAGCATATTCAATTGAAAACTGTAAATTAAAAAAAAAAGTTTTTATGCACTGCATGAAATTGCATACCTTTTAAATGTTAATATTATGCAATATTGCAACAAATAATTTATTACCATAGTTTCCACACATTTTTATTGGTTAAAATAACATGTTTTTATTTATTATCATTTTTTGTATTTATATTTTTTTAAATATTATTTTTAATTATTTTTATTTTTATTTTCCATTTTTATTTGTTTAAAATAAAAAACAAAGACTTCAATATCTGCTTGACTTATGGTTTCAAAGCAAGCTATCCATCAAATTTTACACTGTAAAAAAGACAATAGATATTAGTTGTTGTTTTTTTTTTTACAGCATATTCAATTGAAAACTGTAAATTAAAAAACAATGTTTTTATGCACTGCATGAAATTGCATACCTTTTAAATGTTAATATTATGCAATTTTGCAACAAATAATATATTACCATAGTCTCCACACATTTTTATTGGTTAAAATAACATGTTTTTATTTTTTATTATTTTCTATATTTATATTTTTTTATAATATTATTTTCTATTATTTTTATTTTTATTTTCCATTTTTATTTGTTTAAAATAAAAATATATACTTCAATATCTGCTTGACTTATGGTTTTAAAGCAAACTGTCCATCAAATTGGACACTGTAAAAAAGACAATAGATATTTTTTTTTGTTTTGTTTTTTTTTACAGCATATTCAATTGAAAACTGTAAATTAAAAAAAAACGTTTTTATGCACTGCATGAAATTGCATACCTTTTAAATGTTAATATTATGCAATATTGCAACAAATAATTTATTACCATAGTTTCCACACATTTTTATTAGTTGAAATAACATGTTTTTATTTTTCATTATTTTTTATATTTATATTTTTTATAATATTATTTGTTATTATTTTCATTTTTATTTTCCATTTTTATTTGTTTAAAATAAAAATATATACTTCAATATCTGCTTGACCTATGGTTTCAAAGCAAACTGTCCATCAAATTGGACACTGTAAAAAAGACAATAGATATTAGTTGTTTTTTTGTTTTTTTTTACAGCATATTCAATTGAAAACTGTAAATTAAAAAAAAAAGTTTTTATGCACTGCATGAAATTGCATACCTTTTAAATGTTAATATTATGCAATATTGCAACAAATAATATATAACCATAGTTTCCACACATTTTTATTGGTTAAAATAACATGTTTTTATTTATTATTATTTTTTATATTTATATTTTTTTAAATATTATTTTTAATTATTTTTATTTTCCATTTTTCTTTGTTTAAAATAAGAAATAAAGACTTCAATATCTGCTTGACTTATGGTTTCAAAGCAAGCTATCCATCAAATTTTACACTGTAAAAAAGACAATAGATATTAGTTGTTGTTTTTTTTTTTTACAGCATATTCAATTGAAAACTGTAAATTAGAAAAAAAAAAGTTTTTATGCACTGCATGAAATTGCATACCTTTTAAATGTTAATATTATGCAATATTGCAACAAATAATATATTACCATAGTCTCCACACATTTTTATTGGTTAAAATAACATGTTTTTATTTATTATTATTTTTTATATTTATATATTTTTTAACATTATTTTTAATTATTTTTATTTTCCATTTTTATTTGTTTAAAATAAAAAATAAAGACTTCAATATCTGCTTGACTTATGGTTTCAAA
>NC_084567.2:33715000-33735000 GCF_033978685.3 Nerophis lumbriciformis | reverse complement strand
TCATCATTAAACAAACAGGTTACTCATCAGTTACTCAGTACTTGAGTAGTTTTTTCACAACATACCGGTACTTTTTACTTTTACTCAAGTAAATATTTACTTTTACTTGAGTAATAAATCTCTAAAGTAACAGTACTCTTACTTGAGTACAATTTCTGGCTACTCTACCCACCTCTGCTCACTAGGTAGTATGTTTTTTAAGTAAACATTTGTGTGACTAACTTGTACTTGTACGTTAAAGTACTACAATTTTATCTCCTCTAGCTACCTGCGATGACGTGTGAGAGGAGCGGTCGGCCGTGGAAGTCAACGCTTGGTCACTTTGTTGCTCCCGGCCGACACAAAGGCCGATTAACCGACCTACTGTTGAGATAATCAATAGGCTGTTTATTTACACTCCGCTCAGAGTCGTGTTGCTTCACCGCAAAAACGGGGGAAATCACGTTCCAGGATTACGTGTCTTTCTGCACACTTAAAAAAAAAAAACTGTTATGTAATTAGGAAAACCTTTTTAGTGGCCCTAAGCAGAGGTCAGGAGCGTTCCTGGTGAGCGGTGTGGAGATTGTAAAATGTGCATAAAGCTGCAGGTTGATAGGACATTTTATCCTCCTCCTGTGCTCGCTCTCTCTGTGAGTGTCCCGGGCCATCTGCTGCGTGCCGAGCACAAGTATTGATCTGCAGCTTTGTGCTGGAGACCACATGCTAATCTATAGCGTTAGTGACAAGCTTTGCCCCGCATCTGTCCCCACTGAACCTGCCTCTCTTTTTCTCCACCAGTGTCATCCTTCCCCTCCATGCATCTCTCTCTCTCTCTCTCTCTCTCTTTCTGAGCCAGCATTTTTCTGGACGTGTGGCCATCTGTCTGCCTGTAAACTCATCACGGCGAGTCCCGCTCCGTGTCTTCTGGCAGCCATTTGCAGTGTGCAGAGGAGAGTTACGAGAGGTATGTGCAGAACAAACCACTGACTCGGTCTTTAGAATGATTTTATTTTATTTTAGCTGCATGTGCACTGCAAAAACTGAAATCTAAGTAAGATTAAATATCTCAAATAAGGGTAATATTTGCTTATTTTCTGTCTGATAAGATCATTCTTCTCACTAAGCAGATTTTATGTTAGAGTGTTTTACTTGTTTTAAGGGTTTTGGTGCTAAATGATCTCAGTAAGATATTATTTCATTTCATTTTTATTTATCTCCTTCATTGATAGACAATTATACCACAATTATTCAGTTATACATTTACACAGCAATGCCTGAGAAGGAGCAGGATGAAGAAAAATCTTATATTTTCCTGCCCCCTTCAACATAATACGTAGTCTTAATGATTTATAAACCAACAATTACATCCAAATATAACGAAAACAACAAAAAAAACATACAAAAAAAACACAAGTGCAAAACTTCATGAAGTACAAACCGAACAAAAAAACAAAAGTAGTAATATACACCTCACGGGATGATACAAAACAAATACAAAACCAAGCAAAAAATAAGTAAAATAATAAATATAAAGCAAAATGTAAACACTTATGGCTGTCTATATGAAAATGCATAATAAAAAAGGAAAAAAACATATATAAGTCGCACTGGAGCCCGGCCAAACTATGAAAAAAACTGCGACTTATAGTCCGAAAAATACGGTATATTCTCACTAATAACAAGTGCACTTTTCTTGGTAGGAAAAAAAAAGAGGCCTTTTTGCTCAATATGTTGAAAAATATTCTTAAATGAAGTAAATGCTAGTGCCATTTTCTTGACATAATGATATGCGCTCGGCGTCAGGATTTTTTTTTTCATGAAATTATTACTTTAAAAAAGTAGATTTATACTTGTGAGTGTTGATGACACAGCTTTGCAACAGTTGATATTCTAGTTTCAAGCATGTTTTACTCAATATAGGTCATCAAATCTCAGCAACAAGCTGTAATATCTTACTGAGATTATTTAGGACCAAAACACTTAAAACAATTAAAACACTCTAACATAAAATCTGCTTAGTGAGAAAAATTATCTTATCAGACAGAAAATAAGCAAATATCACCCTTATTTGAGATATTTAATCTCACTTAGATTTCACTTTTTGCAGTGCACACACTGTAAAAAGTCAGTGTTCAAAAATAAGAACAAAAATACAAAAATTAGTGGTATTTTATTTGAACTAAGCAAAATTATCCGCCAATAGAACAAGATACCGTATTTTTCGGAGCATAAGTCGCACCTGCCGAAAATACATAATGAAAAGGAAAAAAACATATATAAGTCGCACTGGAGCCCGGCCAAACTATGAAAAAAACTGCGACTTATGCTCCGAAAAATACGGTACTTATTTTAAGGTATTTTTGGGTTCATTGAGGTTAGCAAATTTTATTTGTTTTGGAAAGTCTTGATAAGCCAAATTTTCTTGTTCTATTGGCGGATAATTTTGCTTAGTTCAAATAAAATACCCCTCATTTTTGTACTTTTTTTCTTATTTTTGAACACTGACTTTTTGCAGTGTGTGCACTGCAAAAAATGAAATCTAAGTAAGATTAAATATATAAAATAAGGGTGATATTTGCTTATTTTCTGTCTGATAAGATAATTCTTCTCACTAAGCAGATTTTATGTTAGAGTGTTTTACTTGTTTTAAGTGTTTTGGTCCTAAATGATCTCAGTAAGATATTACAGCTTTTAGCTGAGATTTGATGACCTATATTGAGTAAAACATGCTTGAAACTAGAATATCAAGTGTTGCAAAGCTGTGTCATCAACACTCACAAGTATAAAACTACTATTTTAAATTAATAATTTCATGAAAAAAAAGAAATCCTGACGCCGAGCGCATATCATTATGTCAAGAAAATGGCACTAGCATTTACTTAATTTAAGAATATTTTTCAATATATTGAGCAAAAAGGTCTAATTTTTTTTTTTCTAACAAGAAAAGTGCACATGTTATTAGTGAGAATATACCGTATTTTTCGGACTATAAGTCGCAGTTTTTTTCATAGTTTGGCCGGGCTCCAGTGCGACTTATATATGTTTTTTTCCTTTTTATTATGCATTTTCGGCAGGTGCGACTTATACTCCGGTGCGACTTATACTCCGAAAAATACGGTACTTATTTTAAGGTATTTTTGGGTTCATTGAGGTTAGCTAATTTGACTTGTTTTGGAAAGTCTTGATAAGCCAAATTTTCTTGTTCTATTGGCAGATAATTTTGCTTAGTTCAAATAAAATACCACTAATTTTTGTATTTTTTTCTTATTTTTGAACACTGACTTTTTGCAGTGTGTGCACTGCAAAAAGTGAAATCTAAGTAAGATGAAATATCTCAAATAAGGGTGATATTTGCTTATTTTCTGTCTAATAAGATAATTCTTCTCACTAAGCAGATTTTATGTTAGAGTGTTTTACTTGTTTTAAGGATTTTGGTGCTAAATGATCTCAGTAAGATATTATTTCATTTTATTTTTTATTTATTTCCTTCAGAGACCTTTTTGCTCAATATGTTGAAAAATATTCTTAAATGAAGTAAATGCTAGTGCCATTTTCTTGACATAATGATATGCGCTCGGCGTCAGGATTTTTTATTTTTCATGAAATTATTAATTTAAAATAGTAGTTTTATACTTGTGAGTGTTGATGACAGCTTTGATATTCTAGTTTCAAGCATGTTTTACTCAATATAGGTCATCAAATCTCAGCTAAAACTGTAATATCTTACTGAGATTATTTAGGACCAAAACACTTAAAACAATTAAAACACTCTAACATAAAATCTGCTTAGTGAGAAAAATTATCTTATCAGACAGAAAATAAGCAAATATCACCCTTATTTGAGATATTTAATCTCACTTAGATTTCACTTTTTGCAGTGCACACACTGCAAAAAGTCAGTGTTCAAAAATAAGAAAAAAAATTAGTGGTATTTTATTTGAACTAAGCAAAATTATCCGCCAATAGAACAAGAAAATTTGGCTTATCAAGACTTTCCAAAACAAGTCAAATTAGCTAACCTCAATGAACCCAAAAATACCTTAAAATAAGTACCGTATTTTTCGGAGTATAAGTCGCACCTGCCGAAAATGCATAATAAAAAGGAAAAAAACATATATAAGTCGCACTGGAGCCCGGCCAAACTATGAAAAAAACTGCGACTTATGCTCCGAAAAATACGGTACTTATTTTAAGGTATTTTTGGGTTCATTGAGGTTAGTTAATTTTACTTGTTTTGGAAAGTCTTGATAAGCCAAATTTTCTTGTTCTATTGGCGGATAATTTTGCTTAGTTCAAATAAAATACCCCTAATTTTTGTATTTTTGTTCTTATTTTTGAACACTGACTTTTTGCAGTGTGTGCACTGCAAAAAGTGAAATCTAAGTAAGATGAAATATCTCAAATAAGGGTGATATTTGCTTATTTTCTGTCTGATAAGATAATTCTTCTCACTAAGCAGATTTTATGTTAGAGTGTTTTACTTGTTTTAAGGGTTTTGGTGCTAAATGATCTCAGTAAGATATTATTTCATTTCATTTTTATTTATCTTCTTCATTGATAGACAATTATACCACAATTATTCAGTTATACATTTACACACCAATGCCTGAGAAGGAGAAGGATGAAGAAAAATCGTATATTTTCCTGCCCCCTTCAACATAATACGTAGTCTTAATGATTTATAAACCAACAATTACATCCAAATATAACGAAAACAACAAAAAAAACATACAAAAAAAAAACAAGTGCAAAACTTCATGAAGTACAAACCGAACAAAAAAACAAAAGTAGTAATATACACCTCACGGGATGATACAAAACAAATACAAAACCAGGCAAAAAATAAGTAAAATAATAAATATAAAGCAAAATGTAAACACTTATGGCTGTCCATATGAAAATGCATAATAAAAAAAGGAAAAAAACATATATAAGTCGCACTGGAGCCCGGCCAAACTATGAAAAAAACTGCGACTTATAGTCCGAAAAATAAGTATATTCTCACTAATAACAAGTGCACTTTTCTTGGTAGAAAAAAAAAAGAGACCTTTTTGCTCAATATGTTGAAAAATATTCTTAAATGAAGTAAATGCTAGTGCCATTTTCTTGACATAATGATATGCGCTCGGCGTCAGGATTTTTTTTTCATGAAATTATTACTTTAAAAAAGTAGTTTTATACTTGTGAGTGTTGATGACACAGCTTTGCAACAGTTGATATTCTAGTTTCAAGCATGTTTTACTCAATATAGGTCATCAAATCTCAGCAACAAGCTGTAATATCTTACTGAGATCATTTAGGACCAAAACCCTTAAAACAAGTAAAACACTCTAACATCAAATCTGCTTAGTGAGAAAAATTATCTTATCAGACAGAAAATAAGCAAATATCACCCTTATTTGAGATATTTCATCTTACTTAGATTTCACTTTTTGCAGTGCACACACTGCAAAAAGTCAGTGTTCAAAAATAAGAAAAAAATACAAAAATTAGTGGTATTTTATTTGAACTAAGCAAAATTATCCGCCAATAGAACAAGAAAATTTGGCTTATCAAGACTTTCCAAAACAAGTCAAATTAGCTAACCTCAATGAACCCAAAAATACCTTAAAATAAGTACCGTATTTTTCGGAGTATAAGTCGCACCTGCCGAAAATGCATAATAAAAAGGAAAAAAACATATATAAGGCGCACTGGAGCCCGGCCAAACTATGAAAAAAACTACAACTTATGCTCCGAAAAATACGGTACTTATTTTAAGGTATTTTTGGGTTCATTAAGGTTAGCTAATTTTACTTGTTTTGGAAAGTCTTCATAAGCCAAATTTTCTTGTTCTATTGGCGGATAATTTTGCTTAGTTCAAATAAAATACCACTAATTTTTGTATTTTTTTTCTTATTTTTGAACACTGACTTTTTGCAGTGTGTGCACTGCAAAAAGTGAAATCTAAGTAAGATGAAATATCTCAAATAAGGGTGATATTTGCTTATTTTCTGTCTGATAAGATAATTCTTTCTCACTAAGCAGATTTTATGTTAGAGTGTTTTACTTGTTTTAAGGGTTTTGGTGCTAAATGATCTCAGTAAGATATTATTTCATTTCATTTTTATTTATCTCCTTCATTGATAGACAATTATACCACAATTATTCAGTTATACATTTACACAGCAATGCCTGAGAAGGAGCAGGATGAAGAAAAATCGTATATTTTCCTGCCCCCCTTCAACATAATACGTAGTCTTAATGATTTATAAACCAACAATTACATCCAAATATAATGAAAACCAGGGGCGTCACTAGCTTTTAAGGACAGGGGGTGCTTTGCCCCCAGGAGATGCACAAGATGCAAGCGAATGTTACGCACGAGCACAAAACTTCACAAACGGCTAACAAAGACTTAGAAATTATTCATTGTTATTATTATTATTTTAAAAAAATGAACGGGACGAAATGAAATGCTCCCCAGGACGATGGCTTTTAACCATATATTTTCTTTTTATGTATTTATTCATTTTACATTTTATATTAAATGTCTTGGTTTTTCCTCCCTCTGAAAGTCCTATTAAATGTTTAACAAGCCATCCTATAATAATAAAACCGCTATTAATGTAACAATACAATAAAACAAATATATTTAATGATGTTTTTTTCATTATTTTAACAATAGGCTTATGTATATTACTTTATATAGATTCTACAAGAAACACAAAACTTAAAAAATAAATGATTTACAATTGCACACACAAGGTTTCGTGCAGCTTCACTCATTGTAAAGGAAGATAATGTGCTTCGTACACCTGCAGGACCGCAAGCAAGGTCGCAGAGAAAATGCGGGCTGGAATTTGAGTGATGTGGGCATTTTCTATATGAACAAGTGGAATGGATTGGATACCGACGCACGAAAGGGGCTCTCTACCTTACGCTACAAAGTGAGGGGAAACTGAGTGAATAATAACATGTTATATGATTATTTATTTAAACTCATATTTGGGCCACTTTATAATGAATATGTCGGCATTTATTTGTAAAAAAAACCCCAAAAACCCCAAATTATTTAGGGGGGGTTTAAGAATATTTTAGGGGGGCTTGAGCCCCCCTAAAATAGGCCTAACAACGCCAATGACGAAAACAAAAAAAACAAACACAAGTGCAAAACTTCATGAAGTACAAACCGAACAAAAAAACAAAAGTAGTAATATACACCTCACGGGATGATACAAAACAAACACAAAACCAGGCAAAAAAATAAGTAAAATAATAAATATAAAGCAAAATGTAAACACTTATGGCTGTCCATATGAGATTTGATGACCTATATTGAGTAAAACATGCTTGAAACTAGAATATCAACTGTTGCAAAGCTGTGTCATCAACACTCACAAGTATAAAACTACTTTTTTTAAAGTAATAATTTCATGGAAAAAAAAAATCCTGACGCCGAGCGCATATCAATATGTCAAGATAATGGCACTAGCATTTACTTCATTTAAGAATATTTTTCAACATATTGAGCAAAAAGGACTCGGTTTTTTTTTCTACCAAGAAAAGTGCACTTGTTATTAGTGAGAATATACTTATTTTAAGGTATTTTAGGGTTTATTGAGGTTAGCTAATTTTACTTGTTTTGGAAAGTCTTGACAAGCCGAATTTTCTTGTTCTATTGGCAGAAAATTTAGCTTAGTTCAAATAAAATACCCCTAATTTTTGTATTTTTTTTCTTATTTTTGAACACTGACTTTTTGCAGTGTGTGCACTGCAAAAAGTGAAATCTAAGTAAGATGAAATATCTCAAATAAGGGTGATATTTGCTTATTTTCTGTCTGATAAGATCACTCTTCTCACTAAGCAGATTTTATGTTAGAGTGTTTTACTTGTTTTAAGGGTTTTGGTCCTAAATGATATCAGTAAGATATTACATTTTCATGCTTGAAATAAGAAATTGTTACTTTAAAAAAGTAGTGTTATACTTGTGAGTGTTGATGACACAGCTTTGCAACAGTTGATATTCTAGTTTCAAGCATGTTTTACTCAATATAGGTCATCAAATTTCAGCAACAAGCTGTAATATCTTACTGAGATCATTTAGGACCAAAACACTTAAAACAAGTAAAACACTCTAACATAAAATCTGCTTAGTGAGAAGAATGATCTTATCAGACAGAAAATAAGCAAATATCACCCTTATTTGAGATATTTCATCTTACTTAGATTTCAATTTTTGCAATGTACAGCTTGTTGCTGAGATTTGATGACCTATATTGAGTAAAACATGCTTGAAACTAGAATATCAACTGCTGCAAAGCTGTGTCATCAACACTCACAAGTATAAATCTACTTTTTCAAAGTAATAATTTCATGAAAAAAAAAAAATCCTGACGCCGAGTGCATATCATTATGTCAAGATAATAGCACTAGCATTTACTTAATTTAAGAATATTTTTCAACATATTGAGCAAAAAGGTCTCTTTTTTTTTTCTACCAAGAAAAGTGCACTTGTTTTTAGTGACAATATACTTATTTTAAAGTATTTTTGGGTTCATTGAGGTTAGCTAATTTTACTTGTTTTGGAAAGTCTTGACAAGCCGAATTGTCTTGTTCTATTGGCAGATAATTTTGCTTAGTTCAATAAAATACCCCTCATTTTTGTATTTTTTTTTCTTGTTTTTGAACACTGACTTTTTGCATATTGTATTATTCTGAACAGAACACAATATAATAATCTATACTCTCTTTTTACTTACACAATTATGTATGTTTATATACATACAGTAAAAGGTACATAAAAGGTTTATATACATAAAAACTATATATTTTTTTTAATTTAGATTATTTTCATCTATTTTAAAATGGGTATAATTTCCCAATCTATACACTGTGTTTATTTTCATAAATGATAATAAACATTTATTCATATATTTCAAATACCATATCTACATACACTTATTTTCATAAACTGTTTTCCCCCCTGGAGATCATTATATATATTTACGTCTATATTCTCTTTTTTGTCATCCACAACTATGTTTATGTTCATAAAAGGTATTACTTTTATTTATTTATTGTATTTATATATTCATGTTGTCATATAATCCCAATCCACTTTCACTGTGTTTATTTCCCCCCAGGTGTGTTAATCTGAACAGAACACAATATAGAAATCAATTTTTTCTTTCTATATACAAAATTATGTTTATATTTATAAAATGTAATACATTATTTTGTTTTCATCTGTTTTCATTGGTCATATAATCCCAATCTATATACACTGTTTATGTCAATAAACAGATTTTTCCCATATTGTATTATTCTGAACAGAACACAACATACTCTCTTTTTACTTCTACAATTATGTATGTTTTCTGTTTTTTTTGTTTTTTTTTAGATTATATTGATCTATTTTAAAATGGGTATAATTTCCCAATCGGTTTATTTTCATAAATGATAATAAACATTTATTCAAATATTTTCAAATACCATATCTACATACACTTATTTTCATAAACTGTTTTCCCCCTAGAGATCATAATATATATATGTCCATATTCTCTATATTTATGTTCTTAAAAGGTATTAATCTTTTTTTAATTGTATTTATATTTTCATGTTGTCACATAATCCCAATCCACATTCAATGTGTTTATTTCCATAAACTGTGTATTAACCCAAACAGAACACAATATATAAATCTATATTCTATTTTGACATTCACAATTATGTTCATGTTTATAAAAGGTAATATTTTTTTCCCCAAATTGTATTGATCTATTTTCATATGGTCATATAATCCCAAACTACATACACATGTTGTATTAAAAGCTCAACTAAAATATGTGAACTATGCAATATGAAGTGACTAAACATAATACAATATACTGTACATACATTAAAGTACATCCCCTGAGACTCAGAAATTAAATATGTTTTTCTTTAATAAAATGATTGCATTGGTGATAACAATATTCAACAATTTTTTTTGGGGGGGTCAGAAAATGTGTTTATTGTTTATTTAATTGTCCTTTATAATGGACAAGGCTATTTTGTGCTATCAATATCAATCAATCATATTTTCTGCTGTTTTGATGGGAGGAAAAAATAATTTTTTAAATGGAACAAACAGAAATTAATCATTTTTTAACTGTTTTTCTTTCTTTATTTTTTTTTTATAAATGGCTGTGATGTTAATGTAAATGAGGGATTTCTAATCATTGCTATGTTGGAATTCCTATTAATATTTATACTGTTGTTGATATTATTAAATTTGTGTTTGACTACTTTTGGATTGTTTTGTGTCATGTTTGTGTGTCCTCTCAACTGCTCTGTTGATTGCTATTCTGAATGTTGCTGGGCCGGAATTGTATTATTATGGTGTTATTGTGTATTATTTTGTTGGGATGATTAATGAAAAAAAAAAAAAAAAAAAAAGTTTCAAAAAAAGACTAAATTCAAATGTATACTTTTTTAATTATTGGAGTTTTTTATTTTTATTTTAATGCTACACTTTTCATGCATGAATATTTTGAGTGATACTACAATAAGCAGTTTTTACATTCCAAATATCTGCATGTTGATGCCTCAACTGTCTTCATCATTTTATAGGAAAAGGTAAATAGTCAAAAGTAAATGAAAAAAAAAGTGCAGTTTTTAGTGAAAAAACCCCCCAAAAAACCCACCTTCGATTAATGATTAGAAACTACATATCTACCTTTAACAACACAATAACGTGTTCTATGTAACCGCTTTCTTGTACCTATAAAACATGGGGGTTATTTTTATTGGACACGTGTATTGCAACAAATCATATTCCTGGAAATCCCAGGATGACCTTTATGCAGGTTTTATTCTCGTAAATTATTTTGCATTTAAAATAATACGGCTGTGAAAACACTTAAATGCATTTTTGGGTCTTATAATAGTATTTCAAATGTATCCTAGATCTGTATGAATGGTAATATTTGTGTATTTATTAATTAATGTATTTAAACCATACTAATATGAAAAGAACAATTAAAAAATGAAATATTGTGTGTGTCTGAAAAGGTGCAATAAGAAGCAAAATATTACAATGTTCTGCTTTATCACTTCAATATACTGTAATAATTGGATTTTTTTATCAACAAGACAATACATAAAGACCTTATAAAACAGAGCCGCTTTTAACAGTGAATAATATACAATATGAATATAAATGAGTATAAATAAAATGTGTATAATTGTGTTTTTTTATGTACGCTATACAAAACCAAATCTTTAGATTGTACAGTATAAAACTGGTGGTTCACAATTTTACTGTAATATTTGCAGTTTTTAAAACATTCTTTTTTACAGCATATCAAATAAAAAAATACATGGAATGTAAATAATAATATAAATAATAATATAAATAATAATATAATAATATAGATAATATAAATATAAATAATGGAAAAACTGTCATGTCTGTGTGATCATGTTTTTGTTTTAGTCATGTTCGGTTTTGTTTGTGGACTTTTTGTGCACTTTTGTTTTGTCACCATAGGACGACATCCCACAATTATGCTCTACACACTCTTCATCCTCTTAGATCCTGCTTCATGTCCCATGCCAATGTAAGTTTTTGTTCCATGTTTATAGTCTTTTTGGTTTCATAGTTTGTTCTCCGCCATTGTGCGCGGCTTTTGTTTACTTCCTTTTTTTGAAGTTATAGTCCATCCATCCATCCATCTTCTTCCGCTTATCCGAGGTCGGGTCGCGGGGGCAGCAGCCTAAGCAGGGAAGCCCAGACTTCCCTCTCCCCAGCCACTTCGTCCAGCTCCTCCCGGGGGATCCCGAGGCGTTCCCAGGCCAGCCGGGAAGTTATAGTGTTTAAATAAAAATGTACTTACATTCCCGTCTCGCCCGAGCCAACTTTCCGTTGCATCCCGGAAAAGCAAACACCCAGGACCAAGTCATGACAGTATGTCGTCAGCTCGACAAACTGAAAACAATGAACTTAAATACTATAGACATGATTAACGAAAACAGGTGCGTGACTCAAAACGTGAAACAGGTGCGTGACGTGACAGGTGAAAACTAATGGTTGCTATGGTGACAAAACAAAAGTGCACAAATAGTCCAAAAACAAAACCGAACATGACTAAAACAAAAACATGATCACACAGACATGACAAAAACGGTACCACTGTTTTTTTTACGTAAAAATTCATGCATTTTTTTAATACTGAAAAATCTACGGTTGTTGTGTTTTATAGTGTATTATTACTCTATATTGAAAGTGGATTTTACTGTAAAAATGTTTTACTGTAAAATGTTTTACATGAACAGTTTGTTGGATTACTTGCTTTGAAGTCATAAGTCCAGCAGATATTTAAGTATTTATCTTTATTTGAACAGTAACATTGTTTTGAAATGTATGATGATGCAATATTATGTTTTTTTTCATTAGAGATGATTAAAGTGTAAATATATGTAATTGTACGCAGCACATTTATTTTTGTAGTAAATTTATTAAGAAAAGATAAGGTGCTTTATTTACACATATTATTTCCCCGCTTTCGGGGGCCACACAAATTGATGTGGCGGGCCAGATCTGGCAAACTTTGAGTTTGACACTTGTGTTATAAAACAATACTTTTATCATACAATTACACGTTTCATGTCATATATATAATTACATCCATGTGTACTCTCAATAATGAATAAGAAGCATAACTCAAAAAGTTATGGGCAGATTTTGATGAAACTTTCAGGAATTGTCCGAACTTGGATGAGGAGCAAGTGATTACGTTTTGGGGCTGATCCGGATCACCGTCTGGATTCAGGACTTGTTTACTGTTGGAAGATAGGGCCTGGCAGAGGTCTGCCCTCTGCGAGTGTTTTTTGTTAGTTGATAACCTGAGTCACTGATATTTAAAATATTGATGACATATATTGATTAAAATTAAATAGGCTAGGGAAGGACATAAACTGACATAATTACTTAATTATCAAAAAATACGCATAGAGATAATATGTACATCACTCCAAAAAGTTGGACCAGCTTAAAAATATAGTTTCAGTTGGTAACACATGATGACATTAAATACATTTAAATCAATCAATCAATCAATGTTTATTTATATAGCCCTAAATCACAAGTGTCTCAAAGGGCTGCACAAGCCACAACGACATCCTCGGCTCAGATCCCACATCAAGGCAAGGAAAAACTCACAACCCAGTGGGATGTCAATGTGAATGACTATGAGAAACCTTGCAGAGGACCCCTCTAGGGGAGACCGAATGCAATGGATATCGAGTGGGTCCAGCATAATATTGTGAAAGTCCAGTCCATAGTGGATCTAACATAATAGTGAGAGTCCAGTCCATAGTGGATCTAACATAATAGTGAGAGTCCAGTCCATAGTGGATCTAACATAATAGTGAGAGTCCAGTCCATAGTGGATCTAACATAATAGTGGGAGAGTCCAGTCCATAGTGGATCTAACATAATAGTGTGAGAGTCCAGTCCATAGTGGATCTAACATAATAGTGAGAGTCCAGTCCATAGTGGATCTAACATAATAGTGTGAGAGTCCAGTTCATAGTGGATCTAACATAATAGTGAGAGTCCAGTCCATAGTGGATCTAACATAATTGTGTGAGAGTCCAGTCCATAGTGGATCTAACATAATAGTGTGAGAGTCCAGTCCTAAGTGGATCTAACATAATAGTGGGAGAGTCCAGTCCATAGTGGATCTAACATAATAGTGTGAGAGTCCAGTCCATAGTGGATCTAACATAATAGTGAGAGTCCAGTCCATAGTGGATCTAACATAATAGTGAGAGTCCAGTCCATAGTGGATCTAACATAATAGTGTGAGAGTCCAGTTCATAGTGGATCTAACATAATAGTGAGAGTCCAGTCCATAGTGGATTTAACATAATATTGTGAGTCCAGTCCATAGTAGATCTAACATAATAGTGTGAGAATCCAGTCCATAGTGGATCTAACATAATATTGTGAGAGTCCAGTCCATAGTGGATCTAACATAATAGTGAGAGTCCAGTCCATTTAAATCAGGGGCCGCATCGGGTTAAAACCATTTGGCCAAGGGCCGGGCTATATATATATATATATATATATATATATATATATATATATATATATATATATATATATATATATATTTATTTATTTACTGTATATATATATATGTATATATACATATATGGAGTGGCATAAAAAACGTTTTTTTCGGTGGCAACGTCGGAGAAAGTTGTACACGTCAACAAACTACGGTGAGTTCCAGGACTGCCGAAATTAGTAGGACAAAAAACGGCGCTTGCCGAATACTCTCATCAGTGAAGCATGTTTAATACAAACGGTGGCATTTAAACAATTAAGAAGGTTTGTGTCATGTTGTCTTATTACGCAAACCAATTACGAAAGAAAACATTTCAAAACATCTTAAATTTTTGAAAAATCTCCAGTGAGCCACTAGGGCGGCGTCAAAGAGCCGCAGGTTGCCGACCCCTGCCATAGAAGTAGGATGGAAGGCCAAATCATTCCAAAAAAGCATGAGAATATTCTTTTAGGAGATGAGGGCTTTGTTGTAAACCACATTGAAATATATTTGCAATAAACAAAACGTCTCCGTTAGCTGTGACTTATCTAATATTCCACACCGTCCACTGGTCTTTGTGCCACGTCGAGGAGAATAAGAAGGGCTTGTGTCCTTGCATGTGACGCCGCACCTTCCTCCCTCCTCCTCCGCTTGCAGCCCCTCCTCTTCCTCTTTCATTCTCTGCCAATCTTTTCAAACTTTTCAGACCTGCTGCCTCCTTTGTCGAGGTTCTGTTGGCCATGAAATCCGCTATTAATGGCAACACAATGGCCGCGTGCAGAGCCGCCCGCTGTATTCAAATGTGAGCACACGCCATCGTCCCCCGTGTGTCCAAGTCTAAATAAACACTCACTTAACCGCCTTTCATCTCCCCCCTGTATGAATTATCATCTTCATCACGGCGCCTTCGACGCTGCAGCGAAACTGATGAATTAGAAATGACGTCATCATTGCATGTGTGCTGTTTGTTTTTTTCATGTCATTTGAATGGCGTGCGAAACAAACAAAAAAAAGCCTAAAAAAATTAATAAATACAAGGAAAAGTATGGAGAAAAACAACATTATGTAAAGAGAAAAAAAATGAAATAATGACTCTAGTACAGAACTAGGCAAATATTTTGACTCAGGGGCCACATTGAGTGTCTAGGCGGCCAATGTGTATGTGTGTATAAATGATACACTGTACAGTATGTGTGTTTGGCTCCCTTTTTTTCCAGGAACACTAATAACACTAATTCTTTAAGATGTCAATAAACGTCTCAATCAATCAATCAATCAATCAATTAATCAATCAATCAATAAATACCAAAAGTCACAATGTCCGATATAGTTCTAAAAACGTTATGACAGACAACCTAAAAAAACCCGGAATGGAATTTTACAGTTTTTTACTGAATGAGACACCCAAAATGTACATGAAAATAAAGAAAGTGGGATTCACAATATTAATTATGAACAATAAAACACTGAATATTAACAACATATGAACATTCTGGGGTCTAGGGGGCCAATGTGTATGTGTGTATAAATGATATATACACATTTAGCTGTAATAATCTGCTGTGAAAGTGGGATTTACAATATTAACTACGGACAATAAAACACTGAATATTAACAACATATAGACATATTTTACAATTTTTTTTTTTACATTTTTCAAATTAATTATACATCAGAGCTGGGCAAATATTTTGACTCGGGGGGCCAAATTCAGAGAAAAAAATGTGTCTGGGGGGCCAAGGTGTATGTTTGTATAGATGATATGTACACATTTAGCTGTAAAAATGTGCTGTACAGTATGTGTGTTTGGGTCCCTTTTTTTTTCAGGAACACTAATACCAAAAGTATTATAGTTCTAAAAACGGTATGACAGACCACCTAAAAAAACCCGGAATGGAATTTTACAGATTTTTACTGAATGGGACACCCAAAATGTACATTAAAATAAAGAAAGTGGGATTTACAATTTTAACTATGAACAATAAAACACTGAATATTAACAACATATGAACATTCTGGGGTCTAGGGGGCCAATGTGTATAAATGATATATACACATTTAGCTGTAAAAATCTGCTGTACAGTATGTGTGTTTGGCTCCCTTTTTTCCAGGAACACTAATAACACTAATTCTTTAAGATGTCAATAAACTTCTCAATCAATCAATCAATCAATCAATCAATACCAAAAGTCATAATGTCCGATATAGTTCTAAAAACGTCATGACAGACCACCTAAAAAAAAACGGAATGGAATTTTACAGTTTTTTACTAAATGGGACACCCAAAATGTACATGAAAATAAAGAAAGTGGGATTTACAATATTAACTATGAACAATAAAACACTGAATATTAACAACCTATGGACATATTTTACAGATTTTTAAATTTTTCAAATGTTCGATCTAAAGTTTTATCACACGCATTAGGGGTCAGTATAAATCAGAGCTGGGCAAATATTTTGACTCGGGGGCCACATTGAGGGAAAAAAATGTGTCTGGGGGCCTATGTGTGTATAAATGATATATACACATTTAGCTGTAAAAATCTGCTGTACAGTATGTGTGTTTGGCTCCCTTTTTTTCCAGGAACACTAATAACACTAATTCTTTAAGATGTCAATAAACTTCTCAATCAATCAATCAATCAATAACAAAAGTCACAATGTCCGATAGAATTCTAAAAAAGTTATGACAGACCACCTCAAAAAAAATTTAATGGAATTTTACAGTTTTTTACTGAATGGGACACGCAAAAATGTACATGAAAATAAAGAAAGTGTGATTAAGGAGGGGGCGTGGCCTGCAGGCCTGCCGCGGAACAGGGTGTGCAAGGACCAGCCCCGAAGACAGCGACAGGTGAGTAGATGGCCCAGGTGGGCCTTGTTATCTAATCACCTGTCACCTTTATTAGCAGCAGCCGGGACACAAGGCCACATTGAGAGAAAAAAGTGTGTTTGGGGGACCAATGTGTATGTGTGTATAAATGATATATACACATTTAGCTGTAAAAAATCTGCTGTACAGTATGTGAGTTTGGCTCCCTTTTTTTCAGGAATACTTATACCAAAAGTCACAATGTCTGATAAAGTTTAGGTCCACCTAAAAAAACAAAACGGATTTTACAGTTTTTTACTGACAGTTCATAATTTTTTTAATTTTTTTAAACAGTTGTATTCATGTTAAACACATGTAATATTAAATTTAACAGGTATATATTTAAAATACAGTATTGACTTGAGATGATGGATTTAAAAAATGTGTAATAAGAAGCAGGTTTTATTTGTTAATACAAAATGTCCTCATAATGTTTTTTATTTTTGTATTATTGTACTGTAGTTAATTTTTATGGAAAGCATTGTTTCACATAATCTTTAATTTGGTCAATTTCACCTAAAAGACTATACATATGTATATATATATATATATATATATATATATATATATATATATATATATATATATATATATATATATATGTATATATATATACCTAAAAGACTATACATATGTATATATGTATATATATATATATATATATATATATAGTCTTTTAGGTGAAATTGACCAAATTAAAGATATATATATATATATATATATATATATCTTTAATTTGGTCAATTTCACCTAAAAGACTATACATATGTATATATATATATATATATATATATATATATATATATATATATATATATATATATACCTAAAAGACTATACATATGTATATATGTATATATATATATATATATATATATATATATATGTGTATATATATATATATATATATATATATATGTGTATATATATATATATATATATATATATATATATATATATGTATATATACATATGTATAGTCTTTTAGGTGAAATTGACCAAATTAAAGATTATGTGAAACAATGCTTTCCATAAAAATTAACTACAGTGTGTGTATAGAATATAGAACATTTAATATATGCAGGAGCATCTCAATAATATTTTAGAGATTATATTTGAAAAGTTCATTTATTTCAGTAGTTCAATCCAAATAGTAAAATTGGGATGTCAAACTAACCTGTGATTAATCATAATTAATCAAAGTGCGTATGCATTTGATTATTAAATGTTTTTTTATGTATAACTTGTTTTAAAATCATAAATAAAGGTGACAAGCAGATATTTAACTATTTGTTTTTATCTCACAAAAATAGCTTTGCAATACGCAATTTAATATAATTGGCGTGATCAGATAATATTAAAGTTAAAAATATTGGAAAAAAAATAAAAAAATAAAAAATAAGCATTTTATTGAAACCCATTTTTACAACATAAAACGAGTTAACGATTGATTACATACACAGTGAAACATTTATAGAAAGTAGAAATTACTAAATGTAATTACTTTATTATTTTTGACAGCTTCCATCTGATTAATAAAAAAACAAAAACAAGTATTTTTTTAAATGTCAAAAAATGTCCAAAAGTGGAATGTTATAATAAAGTACTAACTGGTTTAACCAGCAAATTAACCCCCAAAAGTTCCTGAGCCTTTAATTTTATTCACATCCTAAATTGAAATACATTTACTGAGATGCACCTGTAAATATAGAATAAAAATATGTTCTTAACAAACTCATTGCTACATTATAAATAGGACTGGGTAAAAAAAAAAGAAAAAAAAAAGTAAAATGTGCCAACAAATGAAGAGGAATTATTAAGAGGGCAAAGTTCAAGGCAGATCATCGTCGTCATTCATTAACTAAAGAATCAAAGGTGGAATATTACTTTTAAATAATTATTTCACGTCGTGAAATAACGTTAGATTGATTTGAAGATGTTCAATAATCAGTGCAAAAGCTGCAGAATGAGGGACTTTTCAAACTTTTGATCAAAGAGAAGAAGAGGAAGAAAAAAGGAGTGTAATTCACAATTACACATAAAGCTTTTATTTGTGGAGCAAATGACTATTTCTTTTAATAATGAATAATATGCTGCTTTTTATATTGACTGGTGGTTCACAGCTGATATTTCATACAGTTATTGAAGGCCATCCCCATGAATTGCATTATTATTATTCATCAATTGTCATTAATATTCATTCAATGTTGTATACTGTATTTTATTACATGTTCTTGTTTCCATTAAATAAAATGTCCGCTCTTATTTTCACCAACATAAACATTGTGTAATATAAGAAATGTTGTCTATTATATATTTGTCATCTATCAGCCGTGTAAACCTGAACGCCTAATCCAGAGGTTCAGTTTTTTTCCTTTTTTTTTCACCAGATGCTGACATAAATGAGGGGTGAAAGGTCAGGGGTCAGTCTCCCCTGGCGCATGCCTTCTGACCTCCCTCATTTGCATGCACGCCGCCCGACATAGCACGGCCCTTTGTCTTCCTTCCACTTCCCGCAAATACGTGTTTAGTTTGAAAATCAATTGGATTTCTATGTAAACAATTCATTTATTTAAAATGTAATTATTTTACATTCATGCTTCTGGGGGCTTGTCATTGAGTAGTGAGTGAGGGAACAATACATCAATATTTACAGTGTATATTTACCAATATTAACAGTATTTCTTCTTTTTTGAAGTATTTTCTTCTTCTTATCAAAAAACCTGTATTTTTCACAGTAAAATTCTGCATAAAAATTACAACAAATTAAACATTAAGATATCCTTATATTTCACAGGAATGTACTGTTATTTGACATTTGACGTTGCAGCATTTAGTTGCAACATTATTGTAATTAACTGGAAAATCAAAGCTCTGCAGTTACAGTAAATCACTGTAAATGTTTTTGTGAAAGTAATGACATTATTAGCCAGTAATTTGCTGTGAATGTACAATGATCATGTTTACATTGTACAGTATGTCTATTTAAAGAACTTGTTTATTTATGTACATTTATATATGTATACTTATATAGTGTTTAGTATCAACAGATTGTGACCATGTCCCAA
>NC_084567.2:33635000-33710000 GCF_033978685.3 Nerophis lumbriciformis | reverse complement strand
TTATTTACCATTTACACAACGTGCCAACTTCACTGGTTTTAACCTCAATGCTGACCAGGATTGAACCCAATACCTCTAATTGGGTGCCATTAATTAATGCTGTGCAGCACGAGAGCCACTGTGTTCAAAGTCTTTTTATGCAACTTGAATTTTTGTTGTCATTCAAATTCAGTGGACTTAAAAACTTGAGTGGAATCTTAATTGGGTGTTTTTTTTCCCAAGCAATGTGGTGAACACAATGCTGTGTAAGAGGAACCTTACTAAAATCATCATAAACTACGACGGACATCATCAAAGCAGCTGAAATAAAACATGGATATCTTTACACATATGACCGAGTACTCAGAAACAACAACTGAGGTACATGAGTATGTATAATACTGTAAATGACTAATGCTAATTATTTGGTGTGTTGTCACAAGGAGAGAATAGGACAGCCCATGACAACAAATTATTATAAAAGAGCCATCGGTTCTTTTTACCTACTGCTGCTCGACTGGACTGCAAATTTAAAGAAGAACTGCACTTTTTTTTGGAATCGTTCACAATCATTATGAAAGACACGACGACGGATGTATTTCTTTTTTAATGCATTCTAAATATTAATCAATGGAGTTTATGGAAGTTGCTCTATTACGCCTATAAAGCCCTTAAGAAAATATCCAAACACCTCCATTAAGGTTTTATATACACAATGTTAGTATATATCAGAGGTGGGACCATGTCATTGTTTTGCAAGTCACAAGTAAGTCTCAAGTCTTTGCCCTCAAGTCCGAGTCAAGTCCCGAGTCAAGACAGGCAAGCCCCGAGTCAAGTCCAAAGTCAAGACTGGAAAGTCTCAAGTCAAGTCCTAAGTCCTGCATTTTGAGTTTCGAGTCCTTTCAAGTCCTTTTAACCACAGACTAATATATTAACACAGATTGTGTATGCTTTTCAAACGCTGTAGTTATTTATTAAAACAAGTGCATTTTAAATTGCAGGAAAGAAAATTGTGCTGACATTGCACTTCATAATAGCACTATTAACCAGTCATTTTAAACATTAACTCATTCCTTTACAGAACAAACACATTGAAAAATAAAGTGCAAATGTACTTATTTGTACAAAAGTGTTAACATTGAAAAAACATGACATATACGTGAACATAACAAAAAAGTTGTACTTTTTATATGTCAGGGCCCTATGCTGCATTGCATTTGCAAAAGACCAAATTAGCCAAGAGTCTGTCAGTCATTTGTGCACGATGGGGGCGTAGTATGATGCCACCATGGCTGAAAACTCGCTCCACTGGAGCACTGGAGGCAGGCACTGCCAAGACTCTCATGGCCACTCGGAACAGTGAAGGAAGAGTCTTCATGTTCAATGCCCAGAACAAAAGGGGGGAGAGAGTTGTTTTGGGTTGGTGCACTACTTGTAAGTGTATCTTGTGTTTTTTATGTTGATTTAATTAAAAAAAAAAAAAAAAAAAAATTCTTGTGCGGCCCGATACCAATCGATCCACGGACCGGCCCGGTGGTTGGGGACCACTGAGGTAAACAACCAACAGTATGTCAGAAAGCTAGCTAAAACGGTACACATATTCATAATATAGTATACATTTTAACTGACCTTTATTTTACTATTTTTGTCTTTTTTTAGGTGGCTAAAATACGCGGTGCTGCTGACCGCCGTCTAACGTTACGTGTGATATATTGACTAACGTAACCCTGCTTAAAAAAAATCACTGAACAAAAAGTATGAATAAGGTAGTGAACTGCAACAGATTCCCGTGTTTGCAATAACGTTATAACGTTAGCAGTGAGTTTACAGCCTCACTGATTTAACTACACAGCAAATAAAAGTCACGTTACTTAGCCAATAAACGTTATCTTACATTCAAAACTTACCGTTCTTTGTGCAACTTCAAATGCCGGACGAAGTTGGAAGTTGTTGCCTCTCCATCAGTAATTTTGGAACCGCATGTGTTGTATACTGCAAACCGTTTTGTGTTGACCACCTCGTAATTTTTATACCCAAACAAAATTATTTTAGGTATCATTTTTTGTTCACTGGCGTGTGGTTTGGACATGTCTTCTTCGTTGGTTGTCCTGCAATTTGATTGGATGAATGCTGTGTGATGAAAACAAAGTAGATCTAATTTGATTGGCTGTTGTACTGAGACCACACCAGCTGACACACGCAACGCTGATAGACAAGTACACAATGAAAAATACGGAGCGCTCCCGAATAACTTTTTCATCTTTGGGTTTTGGGGAAAGTAGCAAGTCATGTCTAGTCATGTCAATTCAAAAGGCTCAAGAGCAAGTGAAGTCACAAGTCATTGATGTTAAAGTCTAAGTCGAGTTGCAAGTCTTTTTACATTTTGTCAAGTCGAGTCTAAAGTCATCAAATTCATGACTCGAGTCTGACTCGAGTCCAAGTCATGTGACTCGAGTCCACACCTCTGGTATATATATATATATATATATATATATATATATATATATATATATATATATATATATATATATATATATATATATAAAATGTAGTAACAGGCACATTCATAATAACATTTAATATTTACGTATTTTGCTCACTTTCAGCATACGCGGCGCATTAATTTAAAAAAAACGCATCATTTGCATGATGTTCACTTATTTTTTTCAACATCATAACTAGAGATGTCCGATAATGGCTTTTTTGCCGATATCCCGATATTGTCCAACTCTTAATTACCGATACCGATATCAACCGATACCGATATATACAGTCGTGGAATTAACACATGATTATGCCTAATTTTGTTGTGATGCCCCGCTGGATGCATTAAACAATGTAACAATATTTTCCAAAATAAATCAACTCAAGTTATGGAAAAAAATGCCAACATGGCACTGCCATATTTATTGTTGAAGTCACAAAGTGCATTATTTTTTAGGGTTTTAGGGTTGCTGGGGGTGTATATTGTAGCGTCCCGGAAGAGTTAGTGCTGCAAGGGGTTCTGGGTATTTGTTCTGTTGTCTTTATGTTGTGTTACGGTGCAGATGTTCTCCTGAAATGTGTTTGTCATTCTTGTTTGGTGTGGGTTCACAGTGTGGCGCATATTTGTAACAGTGTTAAAGTTGTCTATACGGCCACCCTCAGTGTGACCTGTATGGCTTTTGACCAAGTATGCGTTTTCATTCACTTGTGTGTGTGACTGGGCCGGCACGCAAAGGCAGTGCCTTTAAGGTTTATTGGTGCTCTGTACTTCTCCCTACGTCCGTGCACACAGCGGCGTTTTAAAAAGTCATACATTTTACTTTTTGAAACAGATACCGATAATTTTGAAACCGATACCGATAATTTCCGATCTTACATTTTAAAGCATTTATCGGCCAATAATAATCGGACATCCCCAAATAATTTTTAAAACAGATTAATAACACTTTAGATTTTTGATTAATAATGATAAGTCAGAGTACATTGCTTTCTTACATAATTGAGATTAATTTTAAAAATAAGGCCCGAATAGTTTGACAGAAATCGACTTTATTGTCAGAATGTCATACATGAACATTTTAAACATGTTTTACTTCAATGGACATCATGTTTTGCTTAAAACCTGGTAACAGTACTAACTAAAGCAAAGTCTGAGTTTATTTTAAAGCCAAATTTGCCTCAATGATCTTTGCATTGACCCGATCACTGGCTCTGTAACACCACACACCTTTCAGGTAACCACCATAATTATTATAATTCATCTGTATTTATACATGACTAATGCAATGATTATTTTGTGATTAATCGCATTGCCATTTCTAATATAAAGCAGTGTAAAGTTCTTACTTATATCTGTCAGTAGACTAGCTATCAAGGCGCTAAAAACTGTAGTGAGTTTACATAATTCTAATTCTAACTTTAGTTATTAGAGGGTTCCGGTCGGA
Source organism: Nerophis lumbriciformis (assembly GCF_033978685.3). Taxonomy (NCBI): domain Eukaryota; kingdom Metazoa; phylum Chordata; class Actinopteri; order Syngnathiformes; family Syngnathidae; genus Nerophis; species Nerophis lumbriciformis. The sequence goes on along the minus strand of NC_084567.2, from coordinate 33,706,092 downwards.
CGGTTTTTCACGGGACACATTTCCGGTTTTGTTGTTGCATTATTGAGCCACGGATGAGGAGATGCTGCTCCGTTATTGATTTAAGTAAAGTCTGAATGTCATTAAAACAGTTAGCTCCATCTTTTGACACTTCTTCCACTCCCGTCCTTGCACGCTACACCGCTACAACAAAGATGACGGACAAAAGACGCTGTCGAAAATGAGCCACGTAGGTAAGATCGCCCACAAAACGGCGCATCCTGAAGAGACGCTCAGAAAGCTACTTGAAAAGGGTCTGTAAAACATCATCTATGCAACACTTTCACCAAAGAACCACCATTGCATGTTATGTAGACCAGTGTTTTTTAACCACTGTGGGATACAGTCTGGTGTGCCGTGGGAAATTATCTAATTTCACCTATTTGGGTTAAAAATATATTTTGCAATCCAGTAATTATAGTCCGCAAATGATGTGTTGTTGTTGAGTGTCGGTGCTGTCTAGAGCTCTGCAGAGTAATCGTGTAATACTCTTCCATATCAGTAGGTGGCAGCCGGAAGCTAATTGCTTTGTATATGTCGGAGGTAAAAAGGTATCTTAATGCTTGAACCAAAAATAAACAAAAGGTGAGTGCCCCTAAGAAAAGGCATTGAAGCTTAGGGAAGGCTATGCGGAACGAAACTAAAACTGAACTGGCGAAAAGTAAACAAAAACAGAATGCTGGACGACAGCAAAGACTTACTGTGGAGCAAAGATGGCGTCCATAATGTACACCCGAACACGACATGACAATCAACAATGTCATGCACGGTTGGTTATGGTTTAAAGTCATATCCAACAATTGCCGACAACGACTTTTTACTGTCAACTGAGTTTCGTTTTTTAAAAGGGAACATTATCACCAGACCTATGTAAGCGTCAATATATACCTTGATGTTGCAGAAAAAAGACCATATATTTTTTTTACCGATTTCCGAACTCTAAATGGGTGAATTTTGGCGAATTAAACGCCTTTCTTATATTCACTCTCGGAGCGATGACGTCACAACGTGACATCACATCGGGAAGCAATCCGCCATTTTCTCAAACACCGAGTCAAATCAGCTCTGTTATTTTTCCAACTGTTTTCTGTACCTTGGAGACATCATGCCTCGTCGGTGTGTTGTCGGAGGGTGTAACAACACGAACAGGGACGGATTCAAGTTGCACCAGTGGCCCAAAGATGCGAAAGTGGCAAGAAATTGGACGTTTGTTCCGCACACTTTACCGACGAAAGCTATGCTACGACAGAGATGGCAAGAATGTGTGGATATCCTGCGACACTCAAAGCAGATGCATTTCCAACGATAAAGTCAAAGAAATCTGCCGCCAGACCCCCATTGAATCTGCCGGAGTGTGTGAGCAATTCAGGGACAAAGGACCTCGGTAGCACGGCAAGCATTGGCGGCAGTTTGTTCCCGCAGACGAGCGAGCTAAACCCCCTGGATGTCTTGGCTCACACCGACCCTAGCCTCCCTGGCCTGCTGACATCAACTCCAAAACTGGACAGATCAGCTTTCAGGAAAAGAGAGCGGATGAGGGTATGTCTACAGAATATATTAATTGATGAAAATTGGGCTGTCTGCACTCTCAAAGTGCATGTTGTTGCCAAATGTATTTCATATGCTGTAAACCTAGTTCATAGTTGTTAGTTTCCTTTAATGCCAAACAAACACATACCAATCGTTGGTTAGAAGGCGATCGCCGAATTCGTCCTCGCTTTCTCCCGTGTCGCTGGCTGTCGTGTCGTTTTCGTCGGTTTCGCTTGCATACGGTTCAAACCGATATGGCTCAATAGCTTCAGTTTCTTCTTCAATTTGGTTTTCGCTACCTGCCTCCACACTACAACCATCCGTTTCAATACATGCGTAATCTGTTGAATCGCTTAAGCCGCTGAAATCCGAGTTTGAATCCGAGCTAATGTCGCTATAACTTGCTGTTCTTTCCGCCATGTTTGTTTGTGTTGGCTTCACTATGTGACGTCACAGGAAAATGGACGGGTGTTTATAACGATGATTAAAATCAGGCACTTTGAAGCTTTTTTTAGGGATATTGCGTGATGGGTAAAATTTTTAAAAAAACTTCGAAAAATATAATAAGCCACTGGAAACTGATTTTTAATGGTTTTAACCATTCTGAAATTGTGATAATGTTCCCTTTTAATGATTTCTGCTGGTGGTGTGCCTCCGGATTTTTTCAAGGCAAAAAAATGTGCCTTGGCTCAAAAAAGGTTGAAAAACACTGATGTAGACCACAAGGAAATGTTTTAAATTTAGAAAACAATCATAATATGACCCCTTTAATGCGCCCTATGGTCCGAAAAATACGGTAAGTTCACTTTGAACGAGTTACAACAAGCAATATTGGGTGGAATGGCCCTTTAGGTCCAACATTTGAACAAAAAGACCATGCACTCTAGTTTTTAGGTTAGGTTGTCGCGTCAACATTAAGACACCATCAGGCAACATACCTGGTTGGCTCCAACATCTGCAATCCTTGTGTGCCTGGACTGACTTGACACAGCTTGATAGCTTTCGGAAACAGCAATCTCGTGCTAAAACAGTAAACTGTACTGCCAAGATCACACTGTTGTGAAAAGCACACGTATTAGTGACCATACCCCATGGAAGATCGCAAGCGAGATAGTCCAGCCGCTCCCGCGGTCTCACGTCTAAGCGCAGTGGGAGAGGCTGAGCTTCAGCAGTCCCTCGGTGTGCATCTTATAGAGGAGTTTGAACTCGGCAGGGAGCTGATGCGCCTCCTGCCATTTGGTGGTGAACTTGGTGCCCTTCTTGTCGTAGTAGTGGTACGGCAGCTCCCTCCCCGTGTTGGGGTCCCATCCGAAGGGCCAGAAGCCGTACAGGTGGATCTGGTCGCAGACCGAAGACGCCAGCGTGTACATCAGGATCCCGGTGCTCAGGCGCTTTGGCGACAGTTGTTTGGTTTTCCAGTAGCTGCAGCCAGAGAATTGTACATTAGAATATAGAACACAACGTAAAATAATGTGGCAAGATAGGTATCATTTTTGCTATTATTTTGGCTTTATGATGTCATTTGTCATTATTCACATGTGATAATTGGCTTATTTTAAGCATTGACAACTGCATTAGCTCCGTGTTTGTACTATTGTGTCTAGAGATGTCCGATAATGGCTTTTTTGTCGCTATCCGATATTCCCATATTGTCCAACTCTTAATTACCGATTCCGATACCAACCGATACCGATATATACAGTCGTCGAATTAACACATTATTATGCCTAATTTTGTTGTGATGCATTAAACCAGTGTTTTTCAACCTTTTTTGAGCCAAGGCACATTTTTTTCATTGAAAAAATGCAGAGGCACACCACCAGCAGAAATCATTAAAAAATGAAACTCAGCAGCCGATATTGACAGTATAAAGTCGTCGCAATTGTTGGATATGACTTTAAACCAAAACCAAGCATGCATCACTATAGCTCTTGTCTCAAAGTAGGTGTACTGACACGACCTGTCACATCATGCTGTGACTTATTTTGAATTTTTTGCTGTTTTTCTGTGTGTAGTGTTTTAGTTCTTGTCTTGCGCTCCTATTTTGGTGGCTTTTTCTCTTTATTTGGTATTTTCCTGTAGCAGTTTCATGTCTTCCTTGACCGTTATTCCCCACACCTGCTTTGTTTTAGCAATCAAGAATATTTCAGTTGTTTTTATCCTTCTTTGTGGGGACATTGTTGATTGTCATGCCATGTTCGGATGTACGTTGTGGACGCCGTCTCTGCTCCACAGTAAGTCTTTGCTGTCGTCCAGCATTCTGTTTTTGTTTACTTTGTAGCCAGTTCAGTTTTAGTTTCGTTCTGCATAGCCTTCCCTAAGCTTCAATGCCTTTTCTTAGGGGCACTCACATTTTGTTTATTTGTGGTTTAAGCATTAGATAACTTTTTACCTGCACGCTTCCTCCCGCTGTTTCCGACATCTACAAAGCAATTAGCTACCAGCTGATACTTTACTGATATGGAATAGTACTACACGGTTAATCTGCCGATCTCCAGACAGTGCAGACACTCAACAAAGGCACATTATTTGCGGATTATAATTACTGGTTTGCAAAAAATATTTTTAACCCAAATAGGTGAAATTAGATCATCTCCCACGGCACACCAGATTGTATCTCATGGCACACTAGTGTGCCGCGGCACAGTGGTTGAAAAACACTGCATTAAACAATGTAACAAGGTTTTCCAAAATAAATCAATTCAAGTTACAGGAAAAAAATGCCATATTTATTATTGAAATCACAAAATGCATTATTTTTTTAACATGCCTCAAAACAGCAGCTTGGAATTTGGGACATGCTCTCCCTGAGAGAGCATGAGGAGGTTGAGGTGTTGAGGGGTGGGGTGGGGGGTGTATATTGTAGCGTCCCGGAAGAAATAGTGCTGCAAGGGGTTCTGGGTATTTGTTCTGTTGTTTTACGGTGCGGATGTTCTCCCGAAATGTGTTTGTCATTCTTGTTTGGTGTGGGTTCACTGTGTGGCGCATATTTGTAACAGTGTTAAAGTTGTTTATACGGCCACCCTCAGTGTGACCTGTATGGCTGTTGACCAAGTACGCCTTGCATTCACTTGTGTGTGTGAAAAGCCGTAGATATTATGTGACTGGGCCGGCACGCAAAGGCAGTGCCTTTAAGGTTTATTGGCGCTCTGTACTTCTCCCTACGTCCGTGTACTCAGCGGTGTTTTAAAAAGTCATAAATTTTTATTTTTGAAACCGATACCGATCATTTCCGATATTACATTTTAAAGCATTTATCAGCCGATAATATCGGCAGTCCGATATTATCGGACATCCCTAATTGTGTCAAATATATTATGCTGAAACCCGAAACTGAAACTCACATCAACATAAACAGTTGTCAACATAACTAAAATGTATATGAGCCATTGCTTACACCACAGGTGTCAAAATCAAGGCCCAGGGGCCAGATTTGGCCCGCCACGTCATTTAACGCGGCCCGCGAAAGCCCTGGAATAATATGAGTCAATAAAGCATGTTATCATTTACTAAATGTAATCTTTTTATGGTGACAGACAGCATACTTGCCAACCTTGACACCTCCGATTTCGGGAGGTGGGGGGTTGGGGGTGGGGCGGGGCGTGGTTGGGGGCGTGGTTAAGAGGGGAGGAGTATATTGACAGCTAGAGTTCACCAAGTCAAGTATTTCATACATATATATATATATATATATATATATATATATATCTACATCCTGAAAATATGCAAACAAAACAGTGTTTGGATAATTGATACTTCAAACTTGCATAAATAAATATTAAGGAATATAACATAACTTGGCTTCTGAGAGCTTCAAAATGTAATGAATAAAGTGCTAAAGTTGTTGATAAACAAGCAATTATTTTAATAATTAAATATCGTCATTTTAAATGAATTATTATGATAATTTAAAATTAATTATTTCAAATATGTTTATTTTAATGTATAATTCTATGGCTAGATGTAATAAGGAGTCAGAAAAAAACAATACAATTAATTTTGATGTTTTTAGCAAAATATAGTAAAAATGTATTTATTTTTTTAAATTTTTATTAATAAATATATTTATTTTTAGGTAAGATAAACATAATAATCCAATTTATCTCTAGTCTGGATGATTTAGTTCTTGTCACCCTGTTGTAAAGGCTGTCCTCACTCAGGTCCGCATGGAGCTGGAGGGGGCATGGCCTCCAGCTCCGGCTGAAAACCGGGAGATTTTCGGGAGAAAATTTGTCCCGGGAGGTTTTCGGGAGAGGCGCTGAATTTCGGGAGTCTCCCGGAAAATTCGGGAGGGTTGGCAAGTATGACAGACAGAAATACATGTATTGCATGCTATTGAGTATATGTTAAACTTTATTATCTAATAGTGCAACAAATATAATACTATCATTAATTTCAAACTTTTTAAAATTAAAACAAAATAAATATCTGCTTGAGTTATATATCAAAGCAAGTTATTCATCAAATTGTACACGATAGAAATGACAATAGATTTTACAGTTAAAAAAAACTATTTGTACTTTTCCATTTACAGTAATATGCTGTAAAAACCATCGCAAATTTTACGGTGACGAAACATCCCAGTGCACGTCTCCCCTGCGTTCCCTCAGCTGCCAGTTTTTTTGTTTTTGTTTTTTTTTAATTGAAAAATCTATGTTCTTTTTACAGTGTATGTAATACAAATATAATAATGAAATGCATAGCAGTGTTGGCGTTAATACACTTTTTGTGTCTTTTTACGCATTGAAATCAGAAAGGACGCAAGTTTCCGGAAGTCCACGCGTCCCTTGGACGTGGATTTATTTTTTATTTTTTTACCGCCCAGTTTGCTTGTTTTTTTTTTATCGATTATCGTTTTCCGCTGGTGTTTTGTTTTGTTTATATTTGCCGGGTCAAATTATTAATTAGCAGTTTTATCTGGCAATTTCAACATTGCCAAATTTGTCAATCAAAACTACAACAAAGATGCACCTTACACTCAAACAGGATGATGTGTAATAAGTACAGTATAAACACAAAATACAAGACTGGCACATTCAACTTAATGGCAAAGACTACTTCCTGCTTATAAGGAATGCATAAAATGGAACACAAACTTAAGAGTGCCTCCACTTAAAAGTGTTCTGAGATAAGATCTGTCTCTCGGCTAATATGGTATTGTTTTTCATACAATATTTCTTATTTATTCAAAAGCTTTTTAAAAAAAATGTTTTTAAAGGATGTTACATGTTAAAATTGTGCTGTTTTGTACCTGCAAATGAGACTAAAAGTGATAGAAAACAAGATACAACGAATGACTAGGATACAGTCCATTAAAGATGTTGCTTAAGCACTTCCAATAAAAAAACACATGTGTTATTCGTGCTGATATTGATATTTGATCTGCCGTTTCTTTTCTGCTCTGCCTCCCTCTCCTGCGTGGAGAGGTTATAAGGTGACCACAGATGAGACGCTAGCTGTCCAAAGTCGAGACCCAGGGTGGACCACTCATCTGTGCATCAGTTGGGGACGTCTCTGCGCTGCTGACTTGTCTCCACTCAAGATTATCTCCTGCTGGCCCCACTATGGACTGGACTCTCACAATATTATGTTAGATCCACTACGGACTGGACTCTCACATTATCATGTTAGATCCACTATGGACTGGACTCTCACACTATTATGTTAGATCCACTATGGACTGGACTCTCACACTATTATATTAGATCCACTACGGACTGGACTCTCACACTATTATGTTAGATCCACTATGGAATTGACTCTCACACTATTATGTTAGATCCACTATGGACTGGACTCTCACACTATTATGTTAGATCCACTATGGACTGGACTCTCACACTATTATGTTAGATCCACTATGGACTGGACTCTCACACTATTATGTTAGATCCACTATGGACTGAACTCTGACACTATTATGTTAGATCCACTATGGACTGGACTCTCCCAATATTATGCTGGATCCACTATGGACTGGACTTTCACAATATTATGTTAGATCCACTATGGACTGGACTCTCCCACTATTATATTAGATCTATTATGGACTGGACTCTCACTATTATGTTAGATCGACTATGGACTGGACTCTCACTATTATGTTAGATCCACTATGGACTGGACTCTCCCAATATTATGTTAGATCCACTATGGACTGGACTCTCACAATATTATGTTTGATCCACTACGGACTGGACTCTCCCAATATTATGCTGGATCCACTATGGACTAGACTTTCACAATATTATGTTAGATCCACTATGGACTGAACTCTCCCACTATTATATTAGATCTACTATGGACTGGACTCTCACTATTATGTTAAATTTAATATGGACTGGACTCTCACACTATTATATTAGATCTACTATGGACTGGACTCTCACCCTTATGCTAGATCCACTATGGACTGGACTCTCCCACTATTATATTAGATCTACTATGGACTGGACTCACACTATTATGTTAGATCCAATATGGACTGAACTCTCCCACTATTATATTACATCTACTATGGACTGGACTCTCACTATTATATTAGATCTACTATGGACTGGACTCACACTATTATGTTAGATCCAATATGGACTGAACTCTCCCACTATTATATTACATCTACTATGGACTGGACTCTCACTATTATGTTAGATCCACTATGGACTGGACTCTCACACTATTATGTTAGATCCACTATGGACTGGACTCTACCAATATTATGTTAGATCCACTATGGACTGGACTCTCACAATATTATGTTTGATCCACTACGGACTGGACTCTCTTAATATTATGCTGGATCCACTATGGACTGGACTTTCACAATATTATGTTAGATCCACTATGGACTGGACTCTCCCACTATTATATTAGATCTACTATGGACTGGACTCTCACTATTATGTTAGATTCAATATGGACTGGACTCTCACACTATTATATTAGATCTACTATGGACTGGACTCTCACACTATTATATTAGATCTACTATGGACTGGACTCTCACCCTTATGTTAGATCCACTATGGACTGGACTTTCCCACTATTATATTAGATCTACTATGGACTGGACTCACACTATTATGTTAGATCCAATATGGACTGGACTCTCCCACTGATGTGGGATCTGAGCAGAGGATGTCATTGTGGCTTGTGCAGCCCTTTGAGACACTCGTGATTTCGGGCTATAAATAAATAAAGTTTGATTGATTGAAACTTTGCTATTGTATCAGATCGATATAGACGAATAGGGCTGCAATATTGGAAAACATCTACTTTTAGGTAATACGCTAGACCAGGACTGTCAAAATAAAAACTTGATATATGATTTATTTAATGAAATAATTTCCATGCATTATTTATCAGATGAATCAGAGTTCTTAGTAAAAAAAAAAAAAAAAAGGCAACCCCTGATGTCTTCAGTCACACCCAACACTGCAGAGTTGGAGGGGAGCCTCTTCAAACTGGCCCCAACAAAAGGCGCTCTGCGAGTGGCCGAGGTGCTGAAAGCCGCCTGAGCTGCTTAAAGTGGGGTAATACTTCCCCAGCAGGTAGACTTAATGGGCTTGCTGAAGATTAGGCTACTGTAAGACTGACCCATTCTGCTCGTACAACACTAAGCAGCAGACTTAAATCCCTCTCTGCACAGTTTCAGCTCGGTGCCATACCTTCCACTAAATAGTAGTTTCCTTTTTAATCTGGCTTTAGACTTTAAATCTGTTCTTTTCGGGCACACACACACACACACACACACAATACAGCTGTGTGGCAGTTTCAGATTGTAAAGTCAAAAATAAGGATGGTGGTCTGCAGGTGTTAAAAAAATACAATGTTGAAATACAATGATGTTAATTAGAAATAATGACAAATTCCATCAGAGCGTAAGGATTTTTTTTTACATGATTAAGTTGTCAGTAGAGATGTCCGATAATGGCTTTTTGCCGATATCCGATATTGTCCAACTCTTAATTACCGATTCCGATATCAACCGATACCGATATATACAGTCGTGGAATTAACACATTATTATGCCTAATTTTGTTGTGATGCCCCGCTGGATGCATGAAACAATGTAACAAGGTTTTCCAAAATAAATCAACTCAAGTTATGGAAAAAAAAATGCCAACATGGCACTGCCATATTTATTATTGAAGTCACAAAGTGCATCATTTTTTTTAACATGCCTCAAAAGAGCAGCTTGGAATTTGGGACATGATCTCCCTGAGAGAGCATGAGGAGGTTGAGGTGGGCGGGTTTGAGGTGGGGGGTATGGGGTAGCGGGGGGTGTATATTGTAGCGTCCCGGAGGAGTTAGTGCTGCAAGGGGTTCTGGGTATTTGTTCTGTTGTGTTTATGTTGTGTTACGGTGCGGATGTTCTCCCGGAATGTGTTTGCCATTCTTGTTTGGTGTGGGTTCACAGTGTGGCGCATATTTGTAACAGTGTTAAAGTTGTTTAGATGGCCACCCTCAGCCGATATTGACAATAAAATGTTTTCGAACCATAACAACCATGCTTCACTATAACTCTTGTCTCAAAGTAAGTGTACTGTCACAACCTGTCACATCACGCCGTGACTTATTTTGTGGTTTTTGACGTTTTTTTCTGTGTGTCGTGTTTTAGTTCTTGTCTTGCGATCCTATTTCGGTGGCTTTTCCTGTTTTGTTGGTGTTTTCCTGTAGCAGTTTCATGTCTTCCTTGAACGCTATTCCCCGCACCTGCTTTTTTTTGGCAATCAAAACTATTCAAGTTGTGCGGACGCTATCCTTCTCTGTGGGGACATTGTTGATTGTCATGTCATGTACGGATGCACTTTGTGGACGCCGTTTGCTCCCCGCGCTGTAAGTCTTTGCTGTCGTCCAGCATTCTGTTTTTGTTTACTTTGCAGCAAGTTCAGTTTTAGTTGAATTTTGCATAGCCTTCCCTAAGCTTCAATGCCTTTTCTTAGCGGCACTTGCCTTTTGTTTATTTTTGGTTCAAGCGTTACATACCTTTTTACCTGCACACTGCCTCCCGCTGTCGGCTGCATACTGTGATCAGGACAAACCATGTTCCCGACATCTACAAAGCAATTAGCTACCTGCTGCCACCTACTGATATGGAAGAGTATTACACGGTTACTCTGCCGAGCTCTAGACAGCACAGACACTCAACAACGGCACATTATTTGCGGATTATAATTACTGGTTTGCAAAAAATATTTTTAACCCAATTAGGAGAAATTATATAATCTCCCACGGCACACCAGACTGTATCTCCACACTAGTGTGCCGTGGCACAGTGGTTGAAACACACTGACATATACAGTAACTGGAATATCATTCAGTATTAAAGGATTGTTGGCTTTTGCTTCTCTCAATGAACCGCAGCTCCGCCATTGCCGGCAGCACTCCTGCATGACTGCCGCTCACTTGTGTTGAGACTATAATGGCTGTGTGCCGAGTCCTTTTCAGTGTGATAGTGAATATACACTAGGGGTGTAACCGTACACAAACATATCGGTTCGGTACATACCTCGGTTTAGAGGTCACGGTTCGGTTCATTTTCGGTACAGTAAGAAAACAACAAAATATACATTTTTTGGTTATTTATTTACCAAATTTGTAAACAATGGCTTTATCCTTTTAACATTGGGAACACTATAATAATTCTGCCCACGTTAATCAACATTAAACTGCCTTAAGTTGTTGCTCAGATTAAATAAAGTGACAAAACTTTTCTTCTACATATAAAAAGTGCAACATTAAACAGTTCCAAGTCAACTCATCATGCTTAATTTATTACAGCACTTGGGAAGCCTGTAGTTGATTTTTATTATGCAAATGCTATATTTTTATCAACATGTGATAGCAGGGACCCTGCCATTCAAAACTAGGCTGCTGCATTTCTAATGATTAATGTAACTATAGCTGAAAAAAAATGGTACAATAGCAATAGGAGAGACTATTCATCCCTGAACACCGTGGAGTTCATGTAGGCTTAATGATGCAGTTACATTATTATATCAACTCTCAGAGACAGAAACTCTTCATTTAACATAATGTCCTTTTTTTCTGCTTCAACACAGCTCAATCCACACAGAAAAAGGTAAAGGTAAATAACAGAGACAGGGCTTTGCTGTCCGTAACACACACACACACACCGCAAAATGAGCTAACGTTACGCTAAAAGCGAATTAGCCTTCACCTCAAGCCAAAACTGCGAGCAAGCTGAACTGCCTTTTAAATTTCTAGAAAGTCAACGGGCTCATAGTGATGTTACTAGTAGTTGACTGGGAGGTGTTTATAATAATTTGGGTAGAGTCCGCAGCCTGATGATTACCTGCTAAACGCTAAGCACTGACTACATGCGCTCTGAATACGCACTGCTGATTGGCTGTTACCGCTGTGGTTGTAACCAATCAGATGGTTGTGTGGGTGGGACAATGCTGGGTGCTGTGTAGAGGACTGACAGAGACAGAGGCAGAAGGAAGCGGAGGCGGCTACTTAATATGTTTGTGTGGAAACTCGTTTGCTACACAAGAACTGAACCGAAACCCCCGTACCGAAACGGTTCAATACAAATACACGTACCGTTACACCCCTAATATACACACATACCTGCCAACTTTTGAAATCAGAAAAACCTAGTAGCCAGGGTCCATTATTAGCATTCAGACAGGTTAAAATGTTGCTAAAACCATCACTTTTCTATCAGTCACAGTGACTTTTCAAAACAAAAATATTACAGCAAAATACTGCAGCATTATCGGCAGCAAAGCAAACCAAATTCTGCCAAGGAATTTCGTTTGAGTCTATTTCTTCCGCGAGTATTTTGTAAATGTTTTCGCCTGTGGAAGCCGTATTGCATTCCCTCAAAGACAGAAGTACTGACAATACTTTTCCAATGTCGTCATCGAAATATCGAACACAAATGGGGTACAGTTTTACATCGTCATAATCGGTGCTGCCGTCAGTCGACATGCTAAATGGTTCCGTCTTCATGACATCGGCGATACTTTTTGAGGATTCTGTTCCAAGACACTGAATAATGTTTGATGTTTTGGTTCGACCACATCCATATTTTTTGGCGATTTTCGAGTCGGGAAACATTTTCCGAAATAACTGTCCCATGTGATCAGCCAGTGCGATTGGAAGTCCATGCTCAATTATTGCCTCCGTAAATAAAACTTCGGCATTTATCACATCCAAAGAATCTGTTTGGGCGACGAAAAATGTTGAAAGTTTTCCACTTGTATCGCTAGCAACGGCATTAGACTTGTGTTTTTTTGTCCCAACGTGGTCTTTTACATCGCTAATTCCTCCGTGTCCGATCGAAAAATCTTGTCTGCACAAGGTGCAATTCGCGTAGTTTTCACCCTTTTTGGAACGGATAATTATTCCCGGATAGGCTTTTGAATATTCTTCACGGAATGACTGCAGTTTTCTTTTCGGTTTAAGACTCGTTTGCGATTTTTCTCCGGCTGATTTCATGATCGTTCGCTCGTTTGGAAACAATGGCAACTGGTGCCTCGTGCTTGGCAGCGGTGCTATAAATAGCCTGGCGCATGGCATTCGGAATGGCTTGATAGGAAGTTACGGGAAGCAGTGTTGATTGTCATTGTTGTTACGCGATTTGGTGAATAAAACTTTTAAAAAAAATTATTTTTTTTATTAATGAAAAACCGTATTTTTTATCACTGCAACCGTAACCCGGAATAGGTTGATGAAAACCGTACTAATTACAGGAAAACCGGAGTAGTTGGCAGGTATGTACACACACCGCTGTGCAAAGTACACGGACTACTTCGAAGAACATGCAAGTTGAGGTAGTATTGTGCCTTGAGTGGGTGTGCATGTCTTACTTGTTTATGTGCTGCATGATGTTTCCAGGCCAGGCCAGCTGGACCTTCAGCTGACCCCGATGTTCCACGAAGAAGTCCACCAGTGTCCTGGTCACGGTGGCTGATGTGTGGAAGAAGAACGCCGGGATCCACAGAATGGCACCGTCCAGCTTCTTCAAGCTCAGGAAGAAGTTATTCCTATCCTGCACCGTCAATAAGTTGTTGTAGTATTTTTCTAAGATACTGGGGTTGAAAGTTGTCATGTTGGTGCGCCGTCCAACATCCCTCTTAAATAGCTCTGTGGGGGCAAAGTTGCAGCGGAAGACAAAGTCGAACTTCTCAATCTGGGCGCCGCATCGCGAGCCGGTGAGGATGCCGCTGTTGCCCACGATCGCGCAGACGTTGTAGCGCTTGTTAAGAACGGGCGAAACCTCCGGGAGGAGAGAGCGGAAGTTCTCGCCGATGGCGTAGACGTATTTGTGGCTGGAGTAGTCGTAGTGCATCAGCTGGCCGACGCGGACTGAGTTGTGTGTCAGGGAGAAGTTGTGAGGAATGTCGATGTACTGAGAGATCTCCTTCCTGAAAGAGAAGCAATAATCATTGTCAGCCGCATCTTCAATAGCCATTTTTCCATTGGAAATCTCCAATGCTTATTTGCACACACTGCAAAAACTGAAATCTAAGTAAGATTAAATATCTCAAATTAGGGTTATATTTGCTTATTTTCTGTCTGATAAGATAATTCTTCTCACTAAGCAGATTTTATGTTAGAGTGTTTTACTTGTTTTAAGGGTTTTGGTCCTAACGTATTTTTCGGACTATAATTCACAGTTTTTTTCATAGTTTGGCCGACTTATACTCAGGAGCGACTTATGTGTGAAATTATTAAAGGGGAACATTATCACCAGACCTATGTAAGCGTCAATATATACCTTGATGTTGCAGAAAAAAGACCATATATTTTTTTAACCGATTTCCGAACTCTAAATGGGTGAATTTTGGCGAATTAAACGCCTTTCTAATATTCGCTCTCGGAGCGATGACGTCACAACGTGGCGTCACATCGGGAAGCAATCCATTTTCTCAAACACCGAGTCAAATCAGCTCTGTTATTTTCCGTTTTTCGACTGTTTTCCGTACCTTGGAGACATCATGCCTCGTCGGTGTGTTGTCGGAGGGTGTAACAACACGAACAGGGACGGATTCAAGTTGCACCAGTGGCCCAAAGATGCGAAAGTGGCAAGAAATTGGACGTTTGTTACGCACACTTTACCGACGAAAGCTATGCTACGACAGAGATGGCAAGAATGTGTGGATATCCTGCGACACTCAAAGCAGATGCATTTCCAACGATAAAGTCAAAGAAATCTGCCGCCAGACCCCCATTGAGTCTGCCGGAGTGTGTGAGCAATTCAGGGACAAAGGACCTCGGTAGCACGGCAAGCAATGGCGGCAGTTTGTTCCCGCAGACGAGCGAGCTAAACCCCCTATCGACCCTAGCTTCCTTGGCCTGCTGACATCAACTCCAAACCTGGACAGATCAGTTTTCAGGAAAATAGCGCGGATGAGGGTATGTCTACAGAATATATTAATTGATGAAAATTGGGCTGTCTGCACTCTCAAAGTGCATGTTGTTGCCAAATGTATTTCATATGCTGTAAACCTAGTTCATAGTTGTTAGTTTCCTTTAATGCCAAACAAACACATACCAATCGTTGGTTAGAAGGCGATCGCCAAATTCGTCCTCGCTTTCTCCCGTGTCGCTGGCTGTCGTGTCGTTTTCGTCGGTTTCGCTTGCATACGGTTCAAACCGATATGGCTCAGTAGCTTCAGTCTCTTCTTCAATTTTGTTTTCGTTACCTGCCTCCACACTACAACCATCCGTTTCAATACATTCGTAATCTGTTGAATCGCTTAAGCCGCTGAAATCCGAGTCTGAATCCAAGCTAATGTCGCTATAGCTTGCTGTTCTATCCGCCATGTTTGTTTGTATTGGCATCACTATGTGACGTCACAGGAAAATGGACGGGTGTATATAACAATGGTTAAAATCAGGCACTGTGAAGCTTTTTTTAGGGATATATAACGTGATGGGTAAAATTTTGAAAAAAACTTCGAAAAATAAAATAAGCCACTGGGAACTGATTTTTAATGGTTTTAACCCTTCTGAAATTGTGATAATGTTCCCCTTTAACACATTACCGTAAAATATCAAATAATATTATTTATCTCATTCACGTAAGAGATTAGACGTATAAGATTTCATGGGATTTAGCGATTAGGAGTGACAGATTGTTTGGTAAACGTATAGCATGTTCTATATGTTATAATTATTTGAATGACTCTTACCATAATATGTTACGTTAACATACCAGGCACGTTCTCAGTTGGTTATTTATGCCTCATATAACGTACACTTATTCAGCCTGTTGTTCACTATTCTTTATTTATTTTAAATTGCCTTTCAAATGTCTATTCTTGGTGTTGGCTTTTATCAAATAAATTTCCCCCAAAAATGCGACTTATGTTTTTTCCTTCTTTGTTATACATTTTCGGCCGGTGCGACTTATACTCCGGAGCGACTCATGTGACAGAGCTAAAAGTTTGTTTTTTTTCTACCGTAAAATCTATGGTTAATGTTTTCACAGTGTATTATTGGAAATGGATTTTGTTTTGTTTTTTTATAGTAAAATTCTGCCAATTAAGCTGCCAGATTTTTTTTTTAACTGTAAGTCAAAAGTCAAGCAGACAGATATATAATGTAAGTATTTTGTTTAATCTTAACAAAACAAATGTTTGGAATTTATGATAATTTAATACTTGTTGCATTATTTGATAATGTCAAAGTTTAAAATATATGCATTTGTTTTCATTGCATATCTTTTTTCTGGACATTTAGTAAGTACTTTTTTTAAAGAAAATTATTTCCAATGATGTGGCCTTGAGTTTGACACCTGTGTTGTAAGGCATACGCTGCCAAATATATTTATTTTACATACAAGATGTTTTGTAAATAACACACCTTATTATAACATGTGCAAACTTTATTACAAAAAAAAGAAGGTATTTTCCTATTGCTTTAGTTGCTCAATGGAGGTTTGAGATCATCGTTTAGGCAAATGCCTTTTGTAGTAGCTTACCTCTGTTGGGTGAAAGCTGTGCTGTTATACCTCCATTTAGAGGAGTTCTGCAGGTCCTCGCTAAGAGCGTCGACGAGAGGCGTGAAAGCTGGATCCAGATGCTTGAGTGCCAGCTGGGAGCTGCAGTGCATGAGCGAGGAAGAAGGAAGGAGAACAGAGTGTTGACTGTCATTGAAAACGCTTACATTTACATTTGTTTGACAGGATCAATGGAGTCTGTTTCTAATTTTGACTATTTTTTAATTCAATTTGCAAATTAAGTGTATTGGGTCCATTGAAATGTGCTTTAATATATCTATGTTATTATTGGATTAGGACTGTCAAATAATAAAAAACGAATTCATTAGGATTAACCACCATTTGCAACTATGTGTGAAATACGTTCATTTTCAAAGAATTGCATCGTCACAAAGATGAATGACAGGACAATATTACATATATCCCACATGTGCAAACTTTATAACACGCACAAAGTTGATCTACTAAACTCATGCGAGGACTTTCTCTTAAATTAACAAAACAGAGAGCACACAATACTGGGAAGCAACGTTCCCTCTAAGGTGCGCGCCTGTGCAATTGCGCACTGCTCAAGCGTCCTCTGTGCACGGCAAATCTATGCCACGCACCAAATCAAATAAAAAAATAAGCGCATAACAATTTTCGACACACGGACACGACAGAGAAAACAGTTTTCATCATCATTGTTCAAATATTGTAACGTCTGTCGAGACGCTTTGAGGACATGAATTCCATTGATCACTTTACTGAGCAAAACTCTTTATTGTCGGCCATAAACACATCACCAAAACATTAGTAAAAAAATGATATCTAGCAAAAGTGGTCATTTTCTGCAGTGCAAACCAGACCAAAAGCAACTTTGTTATATCAATCGCTCTTTCTCACTTGCGCCAACACATGCACATATGGCACTTAGCCAGTGATGCGTTTACAGCCACACAAAAAGTCTGACAACTCCAACACCACACATAATCATTCCAGGTCGTTACACTATGATTTACCAATCAAATGTGTGCTTATTCTAGTGTCATTTATTCGGAATCTTAATTTATAAATATTAATCATGAAATGCTGTTAGTACATTAAATAAATACTAATAAAAATATATTTTTTACAAACAGGAAGTTGCAGGAATGTACACATGATCCCCTGCTTACATCTCATTGTGCAACATGTGAATGTTTTAATGGGAACTAAATGCAATGTCTGAAAGGGGTACAAATTATTTCCAAAGCAGGACCTCCACCCAGACAAACAATACAAGTACACAGTTCATGAAAAACAATATTTTTTGTTATTGTCATTGTAAGTGGGCCTAAACACTTATATTAAAAAATAACCTCACGGAAATGACTGCTGTCATTTGATTATAATAATAAGAGAATGTTGTCTGTCTATCTGTGTTGGCCCTGCGATGAGGGGGGGACTTGTCCAGGGTGTACACCGCGTTCCGTCCGAATGCAGCTGAGATAGGCTCCAGCGACCCCGAAAGGGACAAGCGGTAGAAAATGGATGGATGGATGGAGATTGAACTTGTTATTTAGTCAGGTTTGGGACAGGTGTGCTGCTGGTGTAGCCACAGTGTTCACGTCTGATGTTGCTCACATGGGCTCCACTGAATGCTCAGGGAGTTTTTGCGTTTGCTCACACACATGAAAAATTAGAGGGAATATTGTTGGGAAGATAAGAAAATATAATTATTTAGCACTCCCAGTGTGATTCATCAAGACTCACACTGTTCTTGACGGGGTCCCTGTGACCCCATTTTGAAAATTCCTCGCGCCAACACTGATGGAGTATTGGTGCGTGCAAAACAGCAGCATGCGGCTGTGGCCTGCGGGCCGGTTCTAATACTAATTAAATATCATCCTGGGGGCGATAGATAATTCATTTTGACGTCGACACATAGGGTTTAGTTGAATATGCACATTGTAGAGGCGCACTGTGCTCACCTCAGGTCAGGTTTGCGAGGCGGCCTTTCACTGCAAGAGGAACAAAAAAGCAAAAACAGACTCAAGTCAGTAAAATACAAACGTGTTTAAACAACTACAAACATATTTGCATGTGCTTTTATGGCAATTCACACATAATACCTGTAGATTAAAACTAATGTTTGCAATGTTCGTGATAATTTGTATTAGTTTGTTTTGGAAATGTCCGATAATATCAATTAATCAATCAATCAATCAATGTTTATTTATATAGCCCTAAATCACAAGTGTCTCAAAGGGCTGCACAAGCCACAACGACATCCTCGGTACAGAGCCCACATAAGGGCAAGGAAAAACTCACCCCAGTGGGACGTCGATGTGAATGACTATGAGAAACCTTGGAGAAGACCGCATATGTGGGTAACCCCCCCACCCCCTCTAGGGGAGACCGAATGCAATGGATGTCGAGTGGGTCTGACATAATAGTGTGAGAGTACAGTCCATAGTGGATCCAACATAATAGTGAGAGTCCAGTCCATAGTGGGTCAGCAGGAAACCATCCCGAGCGGAGACGGGTCAGCAGCGCAGAGATGTTCCCAACCGATGCACAGGCGAGCGGTCCACCCCGGGTCCCGACTCTGGACAGCCAGCACTTCATCCATGGCCACCGAACCATGGACTGCCGAAATTATCGGCCGATAAATGCTTTAAAATGTAATATCGGAAATTGTCGGTATCGGTTTCAAAATTATCGATATCCGTTTCAAAAAGTAAAATTTATGACTTTTTAAAACGCCGCAGGACGTAGGGAGAAGTACAGAGTGACAATAATCCTTAAAGACACTGCCTTTGCGTGCCAGCCCAGTCACATAACATCTACAGATTTCACACACACAAGTGAATGCAAGCATACTTGGTCTAAAGCCATACAGGTCACACTGAGGGTGGCCGTAAAAACAACTTTAACACTGTTACAAATATGCACCACACTGTGAACCCACACCAAATAAAAATAACAAACACATTTCGGGAGAACATCCACACCGTAACACAACATAAACACAACAGAACAAATACCCAGAACCCCTTGCAGCACTAACTCTTCCGGGACGCTACAATATACACCCCCGCTACTCCCCTACCCCCTCAATGTTTTGAGGCATGTTAAAAAAAATAATGCACTTTGTGACTTAAAGGGGAACATTATCACCAGACCTATGTAAGCGTCAATATATACCTTGATGTTGCAGAAAAAAGACCATATATTTTTTTAACCGATTTCCGAACTCTAAATAGGTGAATTTTGGCGAATTAAACGCCTTTCTATTATTCGCCCTCAGAGCGATGACGTCACAATGTGACGTCACATCGGGAAGCAATCCGCCATTTTCTCAAACACATTACAAACACCGAGTCAAATCAGCTCTGTTATTTTCCGTTTTTTCGACTGTTTTCCGTACCTTGGAGACATCATGCCTCGTCGGTGTGTTGTCGGAGGGTGTAACAACACGAACAGGGACGGATTCAAGTTGCACCAGTGGCCCAAAGATGCGAAAGTGGCAAGAAATTGGACGTTTGTTCCGCACACTTTACCGACGAAAGCTATGCTACGACAGAGATGGCAAGAATGTGTGGATATCCTGCGACACTCAAAGCAGATGCATTTCCAATGATAAAGTCAAAGAAATCTGCCGCCAGACCCCCAGGAAAAGAGAACGGATGAGGGTATGTCTACAGAATATATTAATTGATGAAAACTGGGCTGTCTGCACTCTCAAAGTGCATGTTGTTGCCAAATGTATTTCATATGCTGTAAACCTAGTTCATAGTTGTTAGTTTCCTTTAATGCCAAACAAACACATACCAATCGTTGGTTAGAAGGCGATCGCCGAATTCGTCCTCGCTTTCTCCCGTGTCGCTGGCTGTCGTGTCGTTTTCGTCGGTTTCGCTTGCATACGGTTCAAACCGATATGGCTCAATAGCTTGTTTCTTCTTCAATTTCGTTTTCGCTACCTGCCTCCACACTACAACCATCCGTTTCAATACATGCGTAATCTGTTGAATCGCTTAAGCCGCTGAAATCCGAGTTTGAATCCGAGCTAATGTCGCTATAAACTTGCTGTTCTTTCTGCCATGTTTGTTTGTGTTGGCTTCACTATGTGACGTCACAGGAAAATGGACGGGTGGTTAAAATCAGGCACTTTGAAGCTTTTTTTAGGGATATTGCGTGATGGGTAACATTTTGAAAAAAACTTTGAAAAATAAAATAAGCCACTGGGAACTGATTTTTAATGGTTTTAACCCTTCTGAAATTGTGATAATGTTCCCCTTTAAATATTAAATATGGCAGTGTCATGTTGGCATTTTTTCCCATAACTTGAGTTGATTTATTTTGGAAAACCTTGTTACATTTTTTAATGCATCCAGCGGGGCATCACAACAAAATTAGGCATAATAATGTGTTAATTCCACGACTGTATGTATCGGTATCGGTTGATATCGGAATCTGTACCGTATTTTTCGGAGTATAAGTCGCTCTGGAGTATAAGTTGCACCGGCCGAAAATGCATTATAAAGAAGGAAAAAAAAACATATATAAGTCGCACTGGAGTATAAATCGCATTTTTTGGGGAAATTTATTTGATAAAACCCAACACCAAGAATAGACGTTTGAAAGGCAATTTAAAATAAATAAAGAATATGTACGTTATATGAGGCATAAATAACCAACTGAGAACGTGCCTGGTATGTTAACGTAACATATTATGGTAAGAGTCATTCAAATAACTATAACATATAGAACATGCTATACGTTTACCAAACAATCTGTCACTCCTGATCGCTAAATCCCATGAAATCTTATACGTCTAGTCCAGGGGTCGGCAACCCAAAATGTTGAAAGAGCCATATTGGACCAAAAATACAAAAAAAAATCTGTCTGGAGCCGCAAAAAATTAAAAGCCATATTACATACAGATAGTGTGTCATGAGATATAAATTGAATTAAGAGGACTTAAAGGAAACTAAATGACCTCAAATATAGCTACAAATGAGGCATTATGATGCAATATGTACATATAGCTAGCCTAAATAACATGTTAGCATCGATTAGCTTGCAGTCATGCAGTGACCGAATATGTCTGATTAGCACTCCAACAAGTCAATAACATCAACAAAACTCACCTTTCATGCACAACCTTAAAAGTTTGGTGGACAAAATGAGACAGAAAAAGAAGTGGCATAAAACACGTCCTCGAAAGTCGGAGAAAGTTATACATGTAAACAAACTACGGTGAGTTCAAGGACCGCCAAAATTAGTAGGACAAAACGGCGCTCGCCAAATACTCGAATCAGTGAAGCATGTTTAATACAAACAGTGTGCTTTATAACAATTAGGGAGGTTTGTGTCATGTTTGTCCTCCTACAGAAACCATATTAAAACAAAAAATAGATTTTTTTCCCCTCATCTTTTTCCATTTTTCATACATTTCTGAAAAAGCTCCAGAGAGCCACTAGGGCGGCGCTAAAGAGCCGCATGCGGCTCTAGAGCCGCGGGTTGCCGACCCCTGGTCTAGTCTCTTACGTGAATGAGCTAAATAATATTATTTGATATTTTACGGTAATGTGTTAATAATTTTACACATAAGTCGCTTCTGAGTATAAGTCGCACCCCCGGCCAAACTATGAAAAAAACTGCGACTTATAGTCCGAAAAATACGGTAATTAAGAGTTGGACAATATCGGCAAAAAAGCCACTATGGGACATCTCTAGTTTGTTTGTCTCCACACATTCTTTAGTTATGTTGCCTGCTTTCTAACAATGGTGCAACAACGCAGCAGGGAATGGGTGAGCGTTCATCCACTTTCCTCTTGCAGACCTTCATGCCGAACTCACTCTGAGCATAACCTTGGCCCACTACGTGACAACCCAGCGAGAGAAGGAATGATTACAGCAGCAGGGAAATGAATGGAGCTCCTGTACCGTAAATCAGAGTCAAGGGCAGTTTGCTCACCTCCAGAACCTTTTGCCAGATCAACTGTGTTTTAGCATCACACTCTTGACCGCGCATGACGGACGTCCATGAAGGTGCACTGCAGTGACCCTGCTTAACCCCATCAAGTGCCAACACACTTTCTGGTTGGACAGGAAACTGATACATTTGAGATTGTGACGTACCGATACGTTTCTAGGGTAGGTAATCATGCCCGTGCATAATAAAGAAAAAAGAAACGGGAGAAATGTAAAAAGCCTAATGAGGTTTGGTCTAGCGCAGTGGTTCTTAACCTTGTTGGAGGTACCGAACCCCACCAGTTTCATATGCGCATTCACCGAACCCTTCTTTAGTGAAAAATAAAATGTTTGTTTTTTTCAAATTCAAGACAAAGTTATATGTTTTTGGTAACACTTTAGTATGGGGAACATATTCTAAGTAACAAAGACTTAATTTAGAGTTTTTTGGACACTAGGGGAACATATTCTATGTAACAAAGACTTAATTTAGTTAGGGTTTGAGGTTTAGGGCCAGGGTTAGAGGGCTAGGGTTATAATAAGACCATGCCGAAAAAGGCATTAATAAGTACTTAAAGGGGAACATTATCACAATTTCAGAATGGTTAAAACCATTAAAAATCAGTTCCCAGTGGCTTATTATATTTTTCGAAGTTTTGTTCAAAATTTTACCCATCCCTAAAAAAAGCTTCAAAGGGCCTGATTTTAACCATCGTTATAAACACCCATCCTGTGACGTCACATAGTGAAGCCAACACAAACAAACATGGCGGAAAGAACAGCAAGCTATAGCGACATTAGCTCGGATTCAGACTCGGATTTCAGCGGCTTAAACGATTCAACAGATTACGAATGCATTGAAACGGATGGTTGTAGTGTGGAGGCAGGTAGCGAAAACGAAATTGAAGAAGAAACTGAAGCTATTGAGCCATATCGGTTTGAACCGTATGGGTTGTACTTGTATAGCGCTTTTCTACCTTCAAGGTACTCAATCAAGGTATGCAAGCGAAACCGACGAAAACGACACGGGAGAAAGCGAGGACGAATTCGGCGATCGCCTTCTAACCAACGATTGGTATGTGTTTGTTTGGCATTAAAGGAAACTAACAACTATGAACTAGGTTTACAGCATATGAAATACATTTGGCAACAACATGCACTTTGAGAGTGCAGACAGCCCAATTTTCATCAATTAATATATTCTGTAGACATACCCTCATCCGCGCTCTTTTCCTGAAAGCTGATCTGTCCAGTTTTGGAGTTGATGTCAGCAGGCCAGGGAAGCTAGGGTCGATAAGGGGTTTAGCTCGCTCGTCTGCGGGAACAAACTGCCGCCAATGCTTGCCGTGCTACCGAGGTCCTTTGTCCCTGAATTGCTCACACACTCCGGCAGATTCAATGGGGGTCTGGCGGCAGATTTCTTTGACTTTATCGTTTGAAATGCATCTGCTTTGAGTGTCGCAGGATATCCACACATTCTTGCCATCTCTGTCGTAGCATAGCTTTCGTCGGTAAAGTGTGCGGAACAAACGTCCAATTTCTTGCCACTTTCGCATCTTTGGGCCACTGGTGCAACTTGAATCCGTCCCTGTTCGTGTTGTTACACCCTCCGACAACACACCGACGAGGCATGATGTCTCCAAGGTACGGAAAACAGTCGAAAAAACGGAAAATAACAGAGCTGATTTGACTCGGTGTTTGAGAAAATGGCGGATTGCTTCCCGATGTGACGCCACGTTGTGACGTCATCGCTCCGACAGCGAATATTAGAAAGGCGTTTAATTCGCCAAAATTCACCCATTTAGAGTTCGGAAATCGGTTAAAAAAATATATGGTCTTTTTTCTGCAACATCAAGGTATATATTGACGCTTACATAGGTCTGGTGATAATGTTCCCTTTTAAAAAACAAAACTCAGTTGACAGTAAAAAGTCGTTGTCGCAATTGTTGGATATGACTTCAAACCATAACCAACCGTGCATGACATTGTTGATTGTCATGTCATGTTCGGGTGTACATTATGGACGCCGTCTTTGCTCCACAGTAAGTCTTTGCCGTCATCCAGCATTCTGTTTTTGTTTACTTTTCGCCAGTTCAATTTTAGTTTCGTTCCGCATAGCCTTCCCTAAGCTTCAATGCCTTTTCTTAGGGGCACTCACCTTTTGTTTATTTTTGGTTTAAGCATTAAGATACCTTTTTACCTCCGACATATACAAAGCAATTAGCTACCGGCTGCCACCTACTGATATGGAAGAGTATTACACGATTACTCTGCCGAGCTCTAGACAGCACCGACACTCAACAACAACACATCATTTGCGGACTATAATTACTGGATTGCAAAATATATTTTTAACCCAAATAGGTGAAATTAGATAATTTCTGCAACATCAAGGTATATATTGACGCTTACATAGGTCTGCTGATAATGTTCCCCTTTAATAATGACTAGTTAAGAGCCAATATGTTACTAATTTGCATGTTAATAAGCAACTAATTAATGTTCCCCATACTAAAGTGTTACCATGTTTTTTTTACTGGTGCACAAAATGAACCGTGCATGAACATCACCTTGTTCAAAGAACAAAACCAACACAGTGCATAAACTCACAACAAATTACACACCTGCAAATCAGTGTGACTTCTGCTGTTGCCGTATCCGTAATACGCAGATAGGGAGAAGTTTTTATTTACACGATGAGTCGGATGTGTTTTGACCTCCGCCGAACCCCTGAGCCCGACTCACCGAACCCCTAGGGTTCGATCGAACACAGGTTAAGAACCACTGGTCTAGCGGAAGTAGGATCATTTTTATAAGAATCTGTTTTCTAAAAACAACAGGCTTCTTTTGTCATGCGTACATTTTTTTTATGAAACTACAATTGTATTTTTATTGTAATGTGAACGACAACATAAAAAGATCGGATTTAAAAAAAGAAAATCCGAACAGGATCTTTGTGTCTGTGTGTATTGCAATCATGAACAACCCAAAACTAATTTCACACAAATGATTATAAACTGTCTAGCTGAGGGCTTACAGATAAATAAATAAAAAGTCTAACAAAAAAATAACAGTACTTGCAGTGAAATGACTTGAAGAACTGGCTCAAGCTCACAGCTGTGAGAATAAGTGATGCATGTTTGCCAAATTTAGACCATTTTATTGGAGAAAATCGGCTTCTTATGACTGCCAATAAAAATACAAAGTGTAGCTTGTATGTTAACTCAGTCGGTCCTCACATGATACTTCAGCGTATCTCTGGCAAATCACACACTTCATATAAAAACTATAACTCTATCCCTTCTTGATAAGATGTCCTATTATACTCATTTTAAAATGGTGCTTTTTTTAAAATGATATGCACTATAACTATACCTAGGTTTCTTCAAATTGTACATTATACAGGGAATTCTTCTCTTTTCGGCCAAAACCAATCTCTTGCAATTGGCCAGGTGTTGGGAGGGCGGCCCCTCTGTATACATTTTGGAGAATCCAGTGTCAAACTGTGCTCTGTTTCATGACAAAAACTGTCACTGAATTGGCAAAAGCACAGTAGCAGGAGGTAGAGAGGTCTTCCGATTGCTGCTTTACTCAGGTTTAGATACACATATCATACAAAACCCAAAACCAATGAAGTCAAATCGTAAATAAAAACAGAATACAATGATTTGCAAATCCTTTTCAACCTATATTCAATTGAATAGACTGCAAAGACAAGATATTTAATGTTCGAACTGAGAACGCTTCATAATGTGCCACACATTTTCAATGGGAGACAGGTCTGGACTACAGGCTGGCCAGTCTAGTACCCACACTCTTTTACTATGAACCTGCTGTTGAAACACGTGTCTTGCTGAAATAAGCAGGGGCGACCATGATAACATTGCTTGGATGGCAACATATGTTGCTCCAAAACCTGTATGTACCTTTCAGCATTACTGGTGCCTTCACAGATGTGTATGTTACCCATGCCTTGGGCACTAATACACCCCCAAAACCATCACAGATGCTGGCTTTTCAACTTTGCGCCTATAACAGTCCAGATGGTTCTATTCTCTCTTTTGGTCCATTTTAGATGAGCTCAGGCCCAGCGAAGCCAGCGGCGTTTCTGGGTGTTGTTGATAAATGGCTTTGGCTTTGCATAGTAGAGTTTTAACTTGCACTTACAGATGTAGCAACTAACTGTAGTTACTGACAGTGTTTTTTTTAAGTGTTCCTGAGCCCATGTGGCGATATCCTTTACAGAAAGGGATTAAAGGTCACGGTCATAGCCGCTTACGTGCAGTGATTTCTCCAGATTCTCTGAACCTTTTGATGATATTACGGACCGTAGATGGTGAAATCCGGAAAAATTCCTTGCAATAGCTGATTGAGAAATGTTGTTCTTAAACTGTTCGACAATTTGCTCACACATTTGGTGACCCTTACCCCATCCTTGTTTGTGAATGACTGAGCATTTAATGGAAGGTGCTTTTATACCCAAGTAGCCTGTGGGATGTTCCAAATAAGTGTTTGATGAGCATTCCTCAACTTTCTCAGTCTTTTTTGCCACTTGTGCCAGCTTTTTTGAAACATGTTGCAGGCATCAAATTCCAAATGAGCTAATATTTGCAAAAAATAACAAAGAGTCTCAGTTCGAACTTTACATATCTTGTCTTTGCAGTCTATTCAATTGAATATAGATTGAAAAGTATTTGCAAATCATTGTATCCGGCGCCAACTTCACTGGTTTTGGGTTTTGTAGGAGCGGCATGAAAAATGACCAGAGATTAAATAAAGACACAGCAACCTCATGTTAGGGAACTTTCACACCATCCATCCATCCATCCATTTACAACGACTGCTACAGCTGCAGCCGCTATTGCTATCCACAAAGTAGGAATCATAAATCCAGTATTTTCATAGATACAGCATAAACAAAATTGTTACGGCCTTCTAAATACGTTTCTCAACATTTCAAGAGCCCTCTAAACATGAAAAAACAGCATTTAGTCATCTTTTTATGCCCTTTTAATCCAATATACTAATTCTGCCTGAGTCTGAGCCAATCAGTGGCCACAATACTAAAAAGCACAATCTGATTGGTTTGGACCCCTCCAATGGCCAATGCTACTGTAGTATTGATATTTTTAGTACATTCAGCCATCTGTGGGCTTGAAAATGCTTGATTTAGGCAAAAAAATGTTGTAGAATATGCTTTCAAATAAAAAAATCTGCGACATGGTGAAGCCGTAATATTTGAAGAGCGATTTGGCAAGGGACGACTGTGTATCAAGAAACATTATTTGGTATGTAAATGATAATATAATAATTTCAAACGCTCCTAATTCGGCTGCTGAACGATGCAGTTACATATTACATCATTTATGGTGATATTATTTTGTCAAAACTTTTATTAATCTACTTGTTAACTTACTGTTACCATCTGGTTACTTTCTGTTGTAACATGGTTCTATCTACATTTCTGTTCAAATGTAATTGTGGGGGGGGGGGGGGGGGGGGGGGGTGGCCTGCGGGCCTGCCGCGGAACAGGGTGTGCCAGGACCGGCCTCGAAGACAGCGACAGGTGAGTAGATGGCCCAGGTGGGCCTTGTTATCTAATCACCTGTCGCCTTTATTAGCAGCAGCCGGGATGAGACACGTTGTTGGAGTTGGAGTGGGAGCCAGAGAGAGAGAGGGAGACACGAACAACGAGAAAGACATTTTGCTGGAAAGCAAAAGCCTCTCCACATGTATGAAAATAAAACGGTGTTGTACCCTGAATTCCGGGCTCTCCTGGCAGTGTGTGGTGGTCCAAAGAACCCACTGGAGGGCAACCTCTACAGTAATAAACACGTATTCTTCTGTCCCAATTGATTACTTCAAATTTTCAAGATCTTGAATGAAGACATTTTTGACCACATTTATAATCAGACAAAAACACAGGGTGGCAGTGAAACAATATCAATGAAATATTCAAATGATGTCCTACTATTGGCTCAGAATTAAACTCAGTTGTATCCTCCTGTGTGCAGGTATTTATTTCCCAAGTTTTTAAAGAATAACAGAAGAACATTTTTTTGATAGTAAAACAAATCAATATAACCACTTTTACACAATTATACAACACTGGGTGAATGTGGTAGTCAAAATAATTAATAATTATTGATATATATATGTGTGTATATGTATGTATATATATATATATATATATATATATATATATATATATATATATATATATATATATATATATATATATATATATATAAATATACAGCCCAGCCCCAGGCCAAATTTTTTTTAACCCAATGCGGCCCCCGAGTCAAAAGGTTTGGGGACCCCTGGTCTAGAGCATGTACATATGTAGTTATTGTGGAACAGATGCATCAAATTTCATTTAGAGCTTGTTATATAATTGTTGCAATTATACAACACTGGGTGAATGTGGTAGTCAAAATAATTAATAATTATCGATACAACAGACTCTAAACCCAAACTTTTGCTAATCGATTAATCGTTTGCATTCCAAGGTTGGGTTGTTTTTATTTTGGTATATTGTCATTTATATATTAGCAAGTGTTTATTTCACCACTTATATGACTGTTGCCAATGCTGAATAGATACATGCAATATTCACATTTAGGTTGTGTTGAGAATGTAAAATGCAGTATAGATGATGACATTCAGGCCTACTATTGAGGCAGGACTGAGGCCCTCACCTTGAGGTAAAGTGCTAACATTCATTCATTCATTTCGCGGCCACAATAAGCAACATAAGTGACAGAAATCAATAATTATCACCAGCAGCTTCCCCCAGTAGCCTCCCCCCGACCCCGCAAACACAACATTGCACACGCCGCTCCGCACTCACCGATACCCGGCGTGGAACATGTACATCCTGGGTCCCCCGTTCGGTCCGTATCGGGGGGTTCCGAGAAGGAAGTCCTTCTTGATGGACACGTAGCTGATGAAGGACAGGATGAGCAGCGCCACGCTGAACATGATGAGCCCCAGCGCGCTGGCGATGCGCACCATGCTGCCTCTCTTGCCCCGGATCACAGCATCAGTGGGCGGCCAGGCCCGGGACGAAGATGCCGCGGAGGAGAGCCGAGGAGACGCGGACACGAAGGAGGGGGAAGAGGACGCGACGCGGCGTCATCGTCACGGAGGACGCTGGCTTGTCTCGGAACACGACATATAAGGACGATGGCGGGAGGGGAAAGAAGCCGGAAAATAGTGTCTGTATTCGGTGTGTCTTTAACGAAGACACCGGTACCGACTCTTGTTACGTAAACATGCGGAATCGAGGCGGAGCTCGTCTTGGCTTATGCATGCTAGCGGTCACTTCATTAGGTACACCTGCAGGATGTCCATTTATACCGGCGGTCAGCAACCCGCGGCTCCCGAGCCGCATGCGGCCCTTTAGTGCCGCCCCAGTGGCTCCCAGGAGCCTTTTTTTTTAAAGAATGGAAAATGGAAAAATATTTTTTTTGTTTCAGTATGTTTTTTGTTTGAGAACAAACTAATGCTAAGTTAATGTTATGTTGTATTTTATCTTTTTCATCATATTGGGTACCGTATTTTTCGGACTATAAGTCGCAGTTTTTTTCATAGTTTGGCCGGGGGTGCGACTTATGTTCAGGAGCAGGGGCGCCGCTAGGGATTTTGGGCCCCATCCCATGAAAATAATCTTTACAGGGCCCCCAACACAGTGTCATTATTTTTTCTGTATTATAATTTCATCATCATTAGGGGCCTCTCTGGGCCCCCCTCCATCATGGGCCCCTAGAAACCGTCTCCTTTACCCCCCCTTTTTGGCGCCCCTGCTCAGGAGCATACTTGCCAACCTTGAGACCTCCGATTTCGGGAGGTGGGGTGGTCGTGGTCGGGGGTGGGGCGGAAGGCGTGGTTAAGAGGGGAGGAGTATATTTACAGCTAGAATAGAATTCACCAAGTCAAGTATTTCATATATATATATATATATATATATATATATATATATATATATATATATATATATATATATATATATAAGAAATACTTGACTTTCAGTGAATTCTAGCTATATATAAATATATTTATTTTATTATATATATATATATGTATATATAAATAAAATAAATACTTGAATTTCAGTGTTCATTTATTTACACATATACACACACATAACACTCATCTACTCATTGTTGAGTTAAGGGTTGAATTGTCCATCCTTGTTCTATTCTCTGTCACTATTTTTCTAACCATGCTGAACACCCTCTCTGATGATGCATTGATGTGTGGCACGCACAAAAAGTGCTTTCATCAAATGCATTAGAGTCTGGAATCTTCCATCTCTCCCTAGCATGGCCCAAAACCGGTCAATCTTTGCCTCCTGTGGAAGATCTTCAGTGCCAAGCACTTGGTAGTCCACTACTTCTTCCCGGAGGCTATCCAGGTCCAATCGCAGCTGCGGCTTGGAACTTACAAGCTGTTATGAGAGTAGCGTATGTGTGTGTGTGGCCCTTTAATAGGTGAGCATGTGAGGTGACTGACGTCTGTGAGTGTGTGGGCGAGAGAAGAGAGGGAGCGGTAGAGTGAGTGCGGGCGGGGACTAGTTTGTTTTGTGTTGGATTGGCTGTGTGCAAGCAATCAATAAAGCAAGATTTGCAACTAATCGCCGGACTCAGGCAGGAAAAGTGCAACAAAGCGTATTTCTTCATCTTACTCGTCGTCGGCGTCGCCATGGCTGTATCTTCCTCGTTCTTCTGCTTCGTCTCCTTGTTGTGTGCGCAGTTGTGCACTGCACTCTCTAAAAGCCGTATGTTATTGATGTTATAGATGGCAGTATTGTCCTGTTTAAGAGTGTCACAACATTGCTGTTTACGGCAGACGAACTGCTTTACGGTAGACGAAAACATGACTGCTGTAGTTGTGTGTTGTTGTCGCGCTGGGAGGACGTTAATGAAACTGCCTAACAATAAACCCACATAAGAAACCAAGAACTCGCCCTCGATCATTCTACAGTTATAATGTGATTGGGCAGGCACGCTGTTTATATCGTGGGAAAGCGGACTCAGGTCCGCATGGAGCTGGAGGGGGCGTGGCCTCCAGCTCCGCGTGAATTTCGGGAGATTTTCGGGAGAAAATTTGTCCCGGGAGGTTTTCGGGAGAGGCGCTGAATTTCGTGAGTCTCCCGGAAAATCCGGGAGGGTTGGCAAGTATGTGTATATGTGTCAGCCTGACACATATCAGGCTTGGTCAAAAGATAGTACTCAGATGCAGAGTAGGGATTAAATCGGCAGGCTTTTATTTTGAAAGCTTCATTTCACCTCCAGAGTCAGGGCGATTCAATATAGGCTATAACGGGGGTCAGCAACCCGCGGCTCCCAAGCCGCATGCGGCTCTTTAGTGCCGCCCTAGTGGCTCCCAGGTGCATTTTTAAAAAAGGATGGAAAATGGAAAAATATGTTTTTGTTTAGGTATGTTTTTCGTTTGAGGACAAACTAATGCTAAGTTAATCTAATGTTATGTTGTGATGTTGTATTTTTTTATTTATTTATCATATTGTATATGTGTCAGCCTGACCCATATACAAGTCTGACACTGTCAGGCTTGATCAAAAGATAGGACTCAGATGCGGAGTAGGGATTAATTCGGCAGGCTTTTATTTTGAAAGCTTCCTTTCACCTCCAGAGTCAGGGCAATTCAATATAGGCCAGGCCTGGGCAATTATTTTGACTCGGAGGCCAAATTTAGAGAAATACATGTGTCTGAGGGCCGGTATATCTATTTTTAGGAACACTAATACAAAAACCTCACAATAATGTCTGATTGAATGCTAAAAACTGAATTAAATTTTAAATTTTTTTACTGAATGAGACACCCAGAATCATACTTGCCAACCGTCCCGGATTTTCCGGGAGACTCCCGAAATTCAGCGCCTCTCCCAAAAACCTCCCGGGACAAATTTTCTCCCGAAAACCTCCCGAAATTCAGGCGGACCTGAGTGACGTGTCAACAGCCTGTTTTCACGTCCGCTTTCCCGCAATATAAACAGTGTGCCTGCCCAATCACGTTATAACTGTAGAATAATCGAGGGCGAGTTCTTGGATTCTTATGTAGGTTTATTGTTAGGCAGTTTCATTAACGTCCTCCCAGCACGGCAACACACAACAACAGCAGTCACGTTTTCGTCTACCGTAAAGCAGTTCGTCTGCCGTAAACAGCAATGTTGTGACACTCTTAAACAGCACAATACTGCCATCTACTGTACATGCATATGTGACAATAACATCTAGGGCTTTTAGAGAGTGCAGTGCACAACTGCGCACACAATAAGGAGACGAAGCAGAATGCATCATCAGAGAGGGTGTTCAGCATGGTTAGAAAAATAGTGACAGAGAATAGAACAAGGATGGACAATTCAACCCTTAACTCAACAATGAGTAGATGAGTGTTATGTGTGTGTATATGTGTAAATAAATGAACACTGAAATTCAAGTATTTATCTTATATATAATAAAATAAATATATATATATAGCTAGAATTCACTGAAAGTCAAGTATTTCTTATATATATATATATATATATATATATATATATATATATATATATATATATATATATATATATATATATATATATATATGAAATACTTGATACTTTTGGTCCATTTTAGATGAGCTCAGGCCCAGCGAAGCCAGCGGCGTTTCTGGGTGTTGTTGATAAATGGCTTTGGCTTTGCATAGTAGAGTTTTAACTTGCACTTACAGATGTAGCAACTAACTGTGGTTACTGACAGTGTTTTTTTTAAGTGTTCCTGAGCCCATGTGGCGATATCCTTTACAGAAAGGGATTAAAGGTCACGGGCATAGCCGCTTACGTGCAGTGATTTCTCCAGATTCTCTGAACCTTTTGATGATATTACGGACCGTAGATGGTGAAATCCGGAAAAATTCCTTGCAATAGCTGATTGAGAAATGTTGTTCTTAAACTGTTCGACAATTTGCTCACACATTTGGTGACCCTTACCCCATCCTTGTTTGTGAATGATTGAGCATTTAATGGAAGGTGCTTTTATACCCAAGTAGCCTGTGGGATGTTCCAAATAAGTGTTTGATGAGCATTCCTCAACTTTCTCAGTCTTTTTTGCCACCTGTGCCAGCTTTTTTGAAACATGTTGCAGGCATCAAATTCCAAATGAGCTAATATTTGCAAAAAATAACGACTTGGTGAATTCTAGCTGTAAATATACTCCTCCCCTCTTAACCACGCCCCCAACCCCGCCCCCGCCCCGCCCCAACCACGCCCCCCCCCCCCACCTCAAGTTTGGCAAGTATGCCCAGAATGTACATGAAAATTGATTTACCATATTAACTATGAGCGATAAAACACTGAATATTGACAACATATGAACGTCACACCGTCTCTCGATCGACATATTTTACAATCAAGCAAAACGCACCAAAAATACAACAAACTGCGAAATATGAACGCGAAGGGTAAAAAAACCCCACCTACAATCTGATATAATATCACTTTTCTTGCAGAACTTAGTTGTAAAAATCTCCTTCTGCGTCTTGTCCCTGACACCCGCATTTCAGGCTGGCCGCTCTGGAAACACTCTGTGGAAACGCTCTCCACCCACACTGCTTGGTGCCTCGTCTGAGCTGCTGTGACTTAGATTACCATAGTAACTAATTAGATTACCATTGTAACCAATTAGATTACCATAGTAACTAGTAATGCATGCAAAAGCGTAGATTCCAACCATTGAAATACTTTGTATAATTCAAGACTTACGGTCATTTGAAAACATTACTGCACATCATAATGGCAGCCACAGTTTCCATCTTAAAAATATAAAACAATTATTTGGGAATGTCCGGCGGGCCAGATTGAAAAGCTTAACCTTTCTTTTCTTTTGCGACATCAGTGTGTAAAGGATATCACCACATGGGCTCAGACACTTCAGAAAACCACTGTCAGTAACTACAGTTTGTCGCTACATCTGTAAGTGAAAGTTAAAACTGTACTATGCAAAGTCAAAGCCATTTATCAACAACACCCAGAAACGCCGCTGGCTTCGCTGTGCCTGAGATCATCTACAAACTCCGTTTCCATATGAGTTGGGAAATTGTGTTAGATGTAAAAATAAACGGAATACAATGATTTGCAAATCATTTTCAACCCATATTCAGTTGAATATGCTACAAAGACAACATATTTGATGTTCAAACTGATAAAAAAAAATGTATTGTGCAAATAATCATTAACTTTAGAATTTGATGCCAGCAACACGTGACAAAGAAGTTGGGAAAGGTGGCAATAAATACTGATAAAGTTGAGGAATGCTCATCAAACACTTATTTGGAACATCCCACAGGTGAACAGGCAAATTGGGAACAGGTGGGTGCCATGATTGGGTATAAAAGTAGATTCCATGAAATGCTCAGTCATTCACAAACAAGGATGGGGCGAGGGTCACCACTTTGTCAACAAATGCGTGAGCAAATTGTAGAACAGTTTAAAAAAACCTTTCTCAACCAGCTATTGCAAGGAATTTAGGGATTTCACCATCTACGGTCCATAATATCATCAAAAGGTTCAGAGAATCTGGAGAAATCACTGCACGTAAGCAGCTAAACCCGTGAACTTCGATCCCTCAGGCTGTACTGCATCAACAAGCGACATCAGTGTGTAAAGGATATCACCACATGGGCTCAGGAACACTTCAGAAACCCACTGTCAGTAACTACAGTTGATCGCTACATCTGTAAGTGCAAGTTAAAACTCTCCTATGCAAGGCGAAAACCGTTTATCAACAACACCCAGAAACGGCTTCGCTGGGCCTGAGCTCATCTAAGATGGACTGATACAAAGTGGAAAAGTGTTCTGTGGTCTGACGAGTCCACATTTCAAATTGTTTTTGGAAACTGTGGACGTCGTGTCCTCCGGACCAAAGAGGAAAAGAACCATCCGGATTGTTATAGGCGCAAAGTTGAAAAGCCAGCATCTGTGATGGTATGGGGGTGTATTAGTGCCCAACACATGGGTAACTTACACATCTGTGAAGGCGCCATTAATGCTGAAAGGTACATGGAGGTTTTGGAGCAACATATGTTGCCATCCAAGCAACGTTACCATGGATGCCCCTGCTTATTTCAGCGTGGCTTCATAGTAAAAGAGTGCGGGTACTAGACTGGCCTGCCTGTAGTCCAGACCTGTCTCCCATTAAAAATGTGTGGCGCATTATGAAGCCTAAAATACCACAACGGAGACCCCCGGACTGTTGAACAACTTAAGCTGTACATCAAGCAAGAATGGGAAAGAATTCCACCTGAGAAGCTTAACAAATGTGTCTCCTCAGTTCCCAAACGTTTACTGAGTGTTAAAAGGAAAGGCCATGTAACACAGTGGTGAACATGCCCTTTCCCAACTACTTTGGCACGTGTTGCAGCCATGAAATTCTAAGTTAATTATTATTTGCAAAAAAATAAAATAAAGCTTATGAGTTTGAACATCAAATATCTTGTCTTTGTAGTGCATTCAATTGAATATGGGTTGAAAATGATTTGCAAATCATTGTATTCCGTTTATATTTACATCTAACAATTTCCCAACTCATATGGAAACGGGGTTTGTACTTAAACCTGGTGGTTTGCTTTCTCCAAGATGAATGTAAACATTCACCATATGCAAAACATAATATGAGTTAATTAATTCATTTCAATTGGTGCTGAAGAAGGGTAAGGTGGAGGACAAGTTCCGGTTTAACATCTCAGGCACGGCCATTCCAACTATCTCAGAGAAGCCAGTCAAGAGCTTGGGCAAGGTTTTTGACTGCTCTTTGAGAGACACAACATCCATCCAGTCGACATGCGCTGAGTTGGATGGCTGGCTGAAATCCGTGGACAAGTCAGGCTTACCTGGGAAGTTTAAAGCCTGGATTTACCAGCATGGCATTCTTCCCAGGATCCTGTGGCCCCTCCTCATCTACTCGTTCCCCATCTCGACAGTTGAGATCCTAGAGCGGAGGGTCAGCAACCACCTCCGGAGATGGCTGGGACTACCTAAGAGCCTGAGTAGCATTGCACTCTACGGGAACAGCAACAAACTGCAGTTGCCTTTCAAATCCTTGGAGGAGGAATTTAAGGTAACTAGAGCCAGAGAAGTGGTACAGTACAGGGACTCAAGTGATCCGAAGGTGGCCAAAGCAGGGATCCAAGTGAGGACTGGCAGGAAATGGAGGGCAGAGGAATCAGTTCAAGAGGCAGATGCAAGGCTGCGACACAGGAGCCTGGTTGGAGCAGTTACACGGGGTCGAGCTGGGCTAGGGTCCTTTCCAACTCCCCAACTGAACACTAGGGGGAAGGAAGGCCGACGTCTTGTTCAGGATGAGGTGAGAGCGGCAGTGGAGGAGACAAGAACCTGCAAGGCTGTTGGAATGAAGCAACAGGGAGCTTGGACAAGATGGGAGAATGCGGTTGAGAGGAGAGTGACCTGGGCTGAGCTTTGGAAAGCCGAGCCGCAACGCATCCAATTTCTCATCCAGGCAGTATATGATGTGCTCCCAAGCCCTTCAAACCTGCACACATGGGGCATAGCAGAGACATCAGCATGCCCACTGTGCTCCAAGCGAGGAACCCTGGAACACATCCTCAGTTGCTGTACAAAGGCACTTGGAGATGGAAGGTACAGGTGGAGGCATGACCAAGTCCTGAAGACCATCGCTGAAGCCATTAGCACAGGACTGGCATGGGCAAAACAGTTCCACCCCTCCAAGAAAACCATCGCCTTTGTCAGAGCTGGGGACACGCCAACTCCTGCTAGGAAAACATCAGCAGGCATCCTGACGTCTGCAAAAGACTGGCAGTTGTTGGTGGACCTTGAAAACCATCTGAAGTTCCCCAGCCATATCGCAGTCACCACCCTGCGACCAGACATTGTCCTTGTGTCTGAGTCCACCAAACAAGCTGTGCTGCTGGAGCTGACAGTCCCGTGGGAAGATCGCCTGGAAGAAGCCTTCGAGAGGAAGCTCTCCAAGTATGCAGGACTGGTCAGCGACTGTCAGCAGGCTGGTTGGAGAGCAAGGTGTTTCCCTGTGGAGGTTGGATGTAGAGGATTTGCAGCCCGTTCCTTGGTCAGAGCCTTCAGCAGTTTGGGCATCGATGGAGAGAGAAAGAGTAGAGCCATCCGCAGTACCACCGAAGCGGCGGAAAGGGCCTCGAGATGGTTGTGGCTCAAAAGAGGAGATCCTTGGAGTCATGGTAGCTAGCGAGCCGACTGGACACAAGCCGGGGGATTTGATCACCCCCGGTTGGGTCGCTTGGAGGAGGGCGTATGACCAGTTGAGAGACCCGAAACGCCCGGTGAATCCAAGAGGTCACTGAGGATGTGTCCAGACTAAGCATCAGTAGATGTATGTAAACAGCACAAGTGTGCCTTATATTGCCCACAATAAAAGACCACTCTACATTTTTGTTCAGTGATAGCAAATTCCCAGAAGGTCTGATGTCATTATTGTGGAAGCATTTCTGTTATTTTTTTTGTCTTTGCAGGGTAAAGCTATTATTTAAAAAAAAATCTTATTACGTTTTTTTTCTTCATTCGTTTTTTTTAGCTTCAACAGAGATATTTGGCAAGCAGTGTTTTCATGGACTAGGACAAACAGACCGACAACAATCGGCATAAAGACATCAGATAGACAGGCTGTCACGGCTGCTGACATTTCATCAGTGACCTTTTCTGCTGTTTTTTAACGCTGGAAGAGCCTAACACGCACACACACACTGACAGACACACACACATTCGTACACAAATCTCTAAGCTTTGTAAATCCTTTTAAAATGGGCACACAGATTGGGATCTTAAAGCCTAATATCTCACATCTAATGTATTTACACTGTTATTGCAACTCTTGTCTGGCCTTCAATGTCCATTTGAATGGTTTTTTTTTCATTTTCAAGTGGAAACACAACGAGGAGGAAACATTCAAGATTTCAACCCTCACACCCAAGATGATTAGAAGTGGTTCTCGAAGAATACGGCAATTTATTTACAAGTACCTGACCTAAAATGTTAGAAATGTATTGATCAGAAAAACAACATTTAAAAATATCTTATTAAAGAGTATGTTTAAAATACAAAGCTACAAACCCCAAAACCAGTGAAGTTGACACCTTATATAAATCGTAAATAAAAACAGAATACAATAATTTGCAAATCCTTTTCAACCTATATTCAATTGAATAGACTGCAAAGACAAGATACGTAACGTTCGAACTGGTAAACTTTGTTATTTTTTGCAAAAAAAAAAAGGCTAATTTAGAATTTGATGCCTGCAACATATTTCAAAAAAGGTGGCACAAGTGGCAAAAAAGACTGAGAAAGTTGAGGAATGCTCATCAAACACTTATTTGGAACATCCCACAGGTGAACAGGCTTATTGGGAACAGGTGGGTGCCATGATTGGATATAAAAGCAGCTTTCGTGAAATGCTCAGTCATTCACGAACAAGGATGGGGCGAGGGTCACCACTTTGTGAACAAATGCGTGAGCAAATTGTCGACCAGTTCAAGAATAACATTTCTCAACGAGCTATTGCAAGGAATTTTGGGATTTCACCATCTACGGTTCGTAATACCATCAAAAGGTTCAGAGAATCTGGACAAAATCACTGCATGTAAGCGGCAAGGCTGAAAACCCTCATTGAATGCCCGTGACCTTCGATCCCCCAGGCGGTGCTGCATCATAAAACGACATCAGTGTGTAAAGGATATCACCACATGGGCTCAGGAACACTTCAGAAAACCACTGACAGTAACTACAGTTAGTCACTACATCTGTAAGTGCAAGTTAAAACTCTACTATGCAAAGCGAAATACATTTATCAACAACACCCAGCTCATCTGAGATGGACTGATGCAAAGTGGAAAATTGTTCTGCGGTCTGACGAGTCCACATTTCAAATTGTTTTTGGAAGAATAAAATCAGAAAAGCTATTATTTGCTTTCAAATCCTCCTCAAGCATTAAAGGGGTCATATTATGATTTTTTTCCTGAATTCAAAACACTTCCTTGTAGTGCACATAACATGTGATGGTGGTTGTTTGGTCAACATTTTGCATAGATTATGTTTTACAGATCATCTTCAAGACGCTTTCTGAGCGTCTCTTCAGGATGCGCCGATTTGTGAGCGGTCTTAATTACGTGGCTCGACTTCCACTGCGTCTTCTCCCCGTCTACCATGTTGTGGTTTATAGCGCTTCCATATGAGTCTACTGACAGATATAAGTTAGAACTATACGCTACTCTGTTCTAGAAATGGCAACAGCTGAGCATGTGCATTTATTGCTCATTTTTTGTTGTGTTTTACTTTTGTAGCTGTGTGTAAAATCAGCTCTGTGCTGTTGTGTACTAGGGGGAGTAGACGGCACAGACAACAAGGGGCATTGTATAACTCCATGTATTTATTATATACATTACCATATATATAATAACCAAACAATAATATAATATAATCAACTAGTGAATTGAGTGTGACAAAAATCCAAGCGTGTATGTGTGTGAGACTATGTGTGTAGATTAGCTGTTGAGCGTTACCGTAAATGTCGAGCGAGAGGCAAGTCCAAACCCCGTTTCCATATGAGTTGGGAAATTGTGTTAGATGTAAATACAAACGGAATACAATGATTTGCAAATCATTTTCAACCCATATTCAGTTGAATATGCTACAAAGACAACATATTTGATGTTCAAACTGATAAACATTTTTTTTTGTTGCAAATAATCATCAACTTTAGAATTTGATGCCAGCAACACGTGACAAAGAAGTTGGGAAAGGTGGCAATAAATACTGATAAAGTTGAGGAATGCTCATCAAACACTTATTTGGAACATCCCACAGGTGAACAGGCAAATTGGGAACAGGTGGGTTCCATGATTGGGTATAAAAGTAGATTCCATGAAATGCTCAGTCATTCACAAACAAGGATGGGGCGAGGGTCACCACTTTGTCAACAAATGCGTGAGCAAATTGTTGAACAGTTTAAGAAAAACCTTTCTCAACCAGCTATTGCAAGGAATTTAGGGATTTCACCATCTACGGTCTGTAATATCATCAAAGGGTTCAGAGAATCTTGAGAAATCACTGCACGTAAGCAGCTAAGCCCATTACCTTCGATCCCTCAGGCTGTACTGCATCAACAAGCGACATCAGTGTGTAAAGGATATCACCACATGGGCTCAGGAACCCTTCAGAAACCCACTGTCAGTAACTAGAGTTGGTCGCTACATCTGTAAGTGCAAGTTAAAACTCTCCTATGCAAGGCGAAAGCCGTTTATCAACAACACCCGGAAACGCCGTCGGCTTCGCTGGGCCTGATTTCATCTAAGATGGACTGATACAAAGTGGAAAAGTGTTCTGTGGTCTGACGAGTCCACATTTCAAATTGTTTTTGGAAACTGTGGACGTCGTGTCCACCGGACCAAAGAGGAAAAGAACCATCCGGATTGTTATAGGCGCAAAGTTGAAAAGCCAGCATCTGTGATGGTATGGGGGTGTATTAGTGCCCAAGACATGGGTAACTTACACATCTGTGAAGGCGCCATTAATGCTGAAAGGTACATACAGGTTTTGGAGCAACATATGTTGCCATCCAAGCAACGTTACCATGGACGCCCCTGCTTATTTAAGCAAGACAATGCCAAGCCACGTGTTACATCAACGTGGCTTCATAGTAAAAGAGTTCGGGTGCTAGACTGGCCTGCCTGTAGTCCAGACCTGTCTCCCATTGAAAATGTGTGGCGCATTATGAAGCCAAAAATACCACAACGGAGACCCCCGGACTGTTGAACAACTTAAGCTGTACATCAAGCAAGAATGGGAAAGAATTCCACCTGAGAAGCTTAAAAATGTGTCTCCTCAGTTCCCAAACGTTTACTGAGTGTTGTTAAAAGGAAAGGCCATGTAACACAGTGGTGAACATGCCTTTTCCCAACTACTTTGGCACGTGTTGCAGCCATGAAATTCTAAGTTAATTATTATTAGCAAAAAAAAAATAAAGTTTATGAGTTTGAACATCAAATATGTTGTCTTTGTTACATATTCAACTGAAAATGGGTTGAAAAAGATTTGCAAATCATTGTATTCCGTTTATATTTACATCTAACACAATTTCCCAACTCATATGGAAACGGGGTTTGTAGATCCGTGAATCAAGCAGGAAGTCGGGGGCTATAGCGGGGCGTAGGAAGTCTGTGTCCAAGCGGGATGTCGAGGATCGAGGGAAGCAGTCCGGAATCGAAGGCAGACTGCAAGAAGAACGACGAGGAAGATACGAGACCAATTAAACACGGCGGTGGGGAACACACAGAGAGAGAGCAAGGTTGCATAGAGCTAGGTGATTGCTTTATGGTACTCCAACGGATGATTACGTTCTGGCACGGAACGCAGGTCTGCACTGGCTTAAGAAGCCCGGGAAGCTCATCAATCACAGGTGCACTGAGTGCAGATTGATTGCAGCTGCTTGCTGCCGCCGGAGTGACGCGTGCCGGAGATGAGCGGCCGTGGGCGTGTCCTGAGGTGCGCTCCGCGGGGTTCATAGATGAATGCACATTGGCATGCGCCCGGGCCGTGACATGTGCTCTCTTAATGTCTTTTTTGTTGCGTTTTTTATCGTTTTCTTCATGTTTTCATGTGTTTTAACATTTTTGGTGGACTCTTTGTATATGCACTGCAAATATTTTAATAATTGTCCATGTCTTCCTGTCAGCCTTGTCGTTTTGTCCCAGCAGCCCTTTTAAACTTGCTGTACACAGTATTTTCTGTTCTGCCTGCAAAAACATTTTCTTTGCATTCTGTATTGTCAATTTTTGTTATTGGAATTCCAAAGACATGTCTCCTTCTCTTGTACGTTGTGCTTCTTAACAATAGAAGATTGATCCTTCTTTCTCTGCATCCAGGCAATACGAAATCATCACCTTGTTACCCGCGTACTAACCGTATCTGTCCTCCAACAGCTTTAGAAAAATAAAATTGATGTTTATCAGAATTCTTCTTCCTTGTACTTTGTATTGTTTGAACAACCTCTTAAATTGGA
Source organism: Nerophis lumbriciformis (assembly GCF_033978685.3). NCBI lineage: Eukaryota > Metazoa > Chordata > Actinopteri > Syngnathiformes > Syngnathidae > Nerophis > Nerophis lumbriciformis. The sequence goes on along the minus strand of NC_084567.2, from coordinate 33,663,561 downwards.
TCATTTTAGTACATTGTTTTGACTTCTTTGCTCAGTCCATTCCATAATTTAATTCTACATACTGGGGCGGGGTTTGGTGGTAACGGGGGTGTATATTGTAGCATCCCGCAAGAGTTAGTGCTGCAAGGGATTCTGGGTATTTGTTCTGTTGTGTTTATGTTGTGTTACGGTGCGGATGTTCTCCCGAAATGTGTTTGTCATTCTTGTTTTGTGTGGGTTCACAGTGTGGCGCATATTTGTAACAGTGTTAAAGTTGTTTATACGGCCACCCTCAGTGTGACCTGTATGCATTGCATTTACTTGTGTGTGTGAAAAGCTGCATTTATTATGTGACTGGGCAGGCATGCTGTTTGTATGGAGGAAAAGCGGACGCTATAGGCAGTGCCTTTAAGGCACGCCCCCAATAATGTTGTACGGGTGGAAATCGGGAGAAATTCGGGAGAATGGTTGCCCCGGGAGATTTTCGGGAGGGGCACTGAAATTCGGGAGTCTCCCGGGAAAATTGGGAGGGTTGGCAAGTATGGGTGTAACTACTTGGTATCGGATTGATACTTATATCGATACCTAAACCTACTCAGTGGCCTAGTGGTTATAGTGTCCGCCCTGAGATCGGTAGGTTGTGAGTTCAAATCCCGGCCGAGCCATACCAAAGACTATAAAAATGGGACCCATTAACTCCCTGCCTGGCACTCAGCACCAAGGGTTGGAATTGGGGGTTAAATCACCAAAAATGATTCCCGGGCGCGGCCCACCACTGCTCCCCACTGCTCCCCTCACCTTCCAGGGGGTGAACAAGGGGATGGGTCAAATGCAGAGGACACATTTTACCACACCGAGTGTGTGTGTGACAATCATTGGTACTTTAACTTTAACTTTAACTTAAATTTGTGGTATCATCCAAAATTAATGTAAAGTATCAAACAACAGAAGAATAAGTGATTATTACATTTTAACAGAAGTGTAGATAGGACATGTCGAAACAGAAAGTAAGCAGATATTAACAGTAAATGAACTAGTAGATTAATAATCAATTTTTACAGTTTGTCCTTTATAATTTTGATGAAATAATAGAATGATAAATGACACAATATGTTACTGCATATGTCAGCAGACTAATTAGGAGTCTTTGTTTGTTTACTTACTACTAAAAGACAAGTTGTCTAGTATGTTCACTATTTTATTTAAGGACAAACTTGCAATAATAAACATATGTTTAATGTACCGTAAGATTCTTTGTTAAAATAAAGCCAATAATACTATTTTTTGTGGTACCCTTTATTTAGAAAAGTATTGAAAAGTATCGAAATACATTTTGGTACCGGTACCAAAATATTGGTATTGAGGCAAGCCTACTCTCTATTGTTGAAGACGTTTATGATGAAGAAGTCTGTTTGTATTCATGTTTATGGTTTCTACTAGAGATGTCCGATAATATCGGACTGCCGATATTATCGGGTCGATAAATGCTTTAAAATGTAATATCGGAAATTATCGGCATCGGTATCAAAAAGTAAATTTTATGACTTTTAAAAATGCCGCTGTGTACACGGACGTAGGGAGAAGTACAGAGCACCAATAAACCTTAAAGGCACTGCCTTTGCGTGCCGGCCCAGTCACATAATATTTACGGCTTTTCACACACACAAGTGAATGCATCCATACTTGGTCAAAAGCCATACTGGTCACACTGCGGGTGGCCGTATAAACAACTTTAACACTGTTACAAATATGCGCCACACTGTGAACCCACACCAAACAAGAATGACAAACACATTTCGGGAGAACATCCGCACCGTAACACAACATAAACACAACAGAACAAATACCCAGAAACACTTGCAACACTAACTCTTCCGAAACGCTACAATATACACCCCCCGCTACCCCCTAAAACCCCGCCCACCTCAACCTCGAGAGCATGTCTCAAATTCCTTTGTTTTGTTGTTTTGAAGCATGTTAAAAAAAAGAATGCACTTTGTGACTTCAATAATAAATATGGCAGTGCTATGTTGGCATTTTTTTTTCCATAACTTGAGTTGATTTATTTTGAAAAACCTTGTTACATTGTTTAATGCATCCAGCGGGGCATCACAACAAAATTAGGCATAATAATGTGTTAATTCCACGACTGTATATATCGGTATCGGTTGATATCGGAATCGGTAATTAAGAGTTGGACAATATCGGAATATCGGCAAAAAAGCCATTATCGGACATCTCTAGTTTCTACTTCACTAGACTGCTAAAATAGCCCTCACCCAACAGGATCTGTTGTGATACCCAACTCTAAAATTCTCCTCTTTTGCTAGAAGTATTCACTAACAAAATCCCACTTTAAGATTTTATAACCTGTGCCTCGAAACGAGGGGGAAAATGTGATTTCCCTTTGGGAGTGCAGTATAACGACACCTAAGTGGATTTATGAATCAGGACAATCCAATTTTCACTAGCATTATTCTTGATATGAAGCCCAGTCAGAGTGTACGCGCGTGTCATGGAAGAGCAATGGAATTAATAATCAATAATTATTATTGATAGCAGTGTGGGGGAGAGTGGATAATCAGACGCTTGGGCTATACCTGAGGCATGGAGCGTGAAATTACTGGACTTTTGTGTATTGTGCACACACAGTAAATACTGTATTCTCTGTTTATGACAGGTTGTACAGTTAGTTTATCCTAAATTTGACGATTCCCAGAGAGGGACAAGCGGTAGGAAATGGATGGAACCATACTTGGGTTGTACGTTATACCGGTAATAGTATAGTACTGCGATACTAATAAACCATATTCGGTACTATAACGCCTCTAAAAAGTACCGTATCCCCCCCTGCCACCCTTTTTTAACAGGCATGACATTGCTGGTATTATGAGCAGAGGAGCATGTTCGGCAGCGCACAATCACGGAGTACTTACAAACAGACACGGTGTGTAGACAAAAAAGGAGAATTGACGCATTTTGGCTTAAAAACTAACGATAAAAGTGAAATGATAACACTGAAACGCCCTCAGGAAGAGGTGCTTTAAGACCTGGCTAGCGAGCTAGCTAGCGGCTAACGTCCATCCACAGTGTTTTAGCTACTTCTAAATCACTAATCCTCGCCTCCACGGTGACAAATAAAGTAAGTTTCTTACAAGTATCATCCCTGCAGGACGAGGAATAGCTAAAATGGGTGGATCTACACCTGACATCCACTGTAATGATACCAAGTACAGGTGCGTATTTAGTCGATACTACGATGGTTACATCAATATTTTTTAGCATCACAAAATCTTTTTTCCTTTCTTTAAAATGTAGATATTATGTTTATAAACTCAGTAAATATGTCCCTGCACACATGAGGACTTTGAATATGACCACTGTACGATACTGTAACTACTTGGTATCAGATCGGAACCTAAATTTGTGGTATCATCCAAAACTAATGTAAAGTATCAAACAACAGAAGAATAAAAAAAAACATCGGGCTTCGACACATCAAACCTTATCAGCCACCTGAAACGCCGGCATCGATACGACAAAGTTTTGAAAGCCGCTGCAAAGAAAGGTGTGCACAAACGACATTCATTTAAAAAAAAAATAGTAAATATAAATAATTAAAATCAATTATCGTTTTTGTTCTTGAAAAGAAGAAAGTTATCTGTAACGGCTTAAAAAAAAATACATTGTGCTTACTGTCAAAAAAAATTGTATGTAAATTATCAAAAAACGTTCCGTTCTCTGAGTTCCCAGTGAACAGATGAAAGCTGTCTTTGTTGCACCAAGCCAAAGGCTTGGAAAATTCCATTGTGTACGATGAGAGGAGACGGGAGGGGGGTTATCTATTGTGATCCAAGACTTGCCCAAGCTCGATCCAAGACCAGCCCAAGCCCGAGGCATCTTTTTCTTTTGTGTTAATGTGACCGAAAACAACGGCTGTTTACATACCCCCCCATTCCTTTAGAAACAGCTGATGTTATGTAAACAGGGAATATCCAAATAAAAGATGAGCTCTGGCCCAGCGAAGCCGGCGGCGTTTCTGGGTGTTGTTGATAAATGGCTTTGGCTTCGCATAGTAGAGTTTTAACTTGCACTTACAGATGTAGCGACCAATTGTAGTTACTGACAATGGTTTTCTGAAGTGTTTCTGAGCCCATGTGGTGATATCCTTTACACACTGATGTCACTTTTTGATGCAGTACCGCCTGGGGGGTCGACGGTCCGTAATATCATCGCTCACGTGCAGTGATTTCTCCAAATTCTCAGAATCTTTTGATGATATTACGGACCGTGGATGGTGAAATCCCTAAATTCCTTGAGAAATGCTGTTCTTAAACTGTTCGACAATTTGATCACGCATTTGTTGACAAAGCGGTGACCCTCGCCCCATCCTTGTTTGTGAATAACTGAGCATTTCACGGAAGCTGCTTTTATACCCAATCATGGCACCCACCTGTTCCCAATTAGCCTGTTCACCTGTGAGATGTTCCAAATAAGTGTTTGGGGAGCATTCCCTCAACTTTCTCTGTCTTTTCGTCAGAGCGTGCTGGAAACTGTCCAAGAGTACAGACCAGAGGTTTCTCCTCAAATTGAGCCAAATTTAATTCTGTCTCTGTTTATTTCCTTGCTTCTTGTCTTGTTTAATAAATGTCATCCATGTTTGAACCTGACACTTACTTTTTAGCAACAACATTTCAACTTTTTGCTTTAGTGGTGACCCTCGCCCCACCTGTTCACCTGTGGGATGTTCCAAATAAGTGTTTGATGAGCATTCCTCAACTTTCTCAAGTCTTTTTTGCCACTTGTGCCAGCTTTTTTGAAACATGTTGCAGGCATCAAACTCCAAATGAGCTAATATTTTCAAAAAATAACAAAGTTTACCAGTTTGAACGTTAAGTATCTTGTCTTTGCAGTCTATTCAATTGAATATACGTTGTTATTGTTGTTGTTATTTACCATTTACACAACGTGTCAACTTCACTGGGGTTGAGTTTTGTAGAATGTGCAAACAAACCACGTCTGGCTAGTTCATATGACTTTGTGTCGGTCTGCTTGAAGGACCTTTGCAGCGTGTGAAGACAAAGCCTCACTCCCGATGTGTTCAAGGTCAAAGTGGAGAAACACCGTATTTCATCACTCATCATCCCAACCTCCAGATTGAACATGTTCCTTCCAGAAAATGATGTTAGGTGTGTGTGTTTGTTTGTGTGTGTGTGTGTGTGTGTGTGTGTGTGTGTGTGTGTAAATGGGACGAGTTGCAGTCCTTTGTTATATCTACTGTATCACTGTATGGATGTCAAACAGTACACTACATCACTCAAAGTTTAGATTTATGATACAAAACCCAAAACCAGTGAAGTTGAAACGTTGTGTAATTCGTAAATAAAAACAGAATGCAATGATTTGCAAATCCTTTTCAACTTATATTCAAGTGAATAGACTGCAAAGACAAGATATTTAACATTTGAACTGAGAAACTTTTTGTTGTTGTTGCAAATAATCATTAATTTACAATTTAATGGCAGCAACACGTTGCACAAAAGTTGGCACAGGGGCATTTTCACCACTGTGTTACATGGCCTTTCCTTTTAACAACCCTCAGTAAACGTTTGGGAACTGAGGAGACCTATTTTTTAAGCTTTTCAGGTGTAATTATTTCCCATTCTTGCTTGATGTACAGCTTAAGTTGTTCAACAGTCCGGGGGTCTCCGTTGTGGTATTTTAGGCTTCATAATGCGCCACACATTTTCAATGGGAGACAGGTCTGGACTACAGGCAGGCCAGTCTAGTACCCGCACTCTTTTACTATGAAGACACGCTATTGTTACACGTGGCTTGGCATTGTCTTGCTGAAATAAGCAGGGGCGCCCATGATAACGTTGCTTGGATGGAAACATATGTTGCTCCAAAACCTGTATCAGCATTAATGGTGCCTTCACAGATGTGTAAGTTACCCATGCCTTGGGCACTAATACAGTGTTTTTCAACCACTGTGCCGCGTAGTGTGCCGTGAGATACAGTCTGGTGTGCCGTGGGAGATAATCTAATTTGTCATATTTGGGTTAAAAATTTTTTTTGCAAACCAGTAATTATAATCTGAAAATTATGTGTTGTTGTTGAGTGTCTCGAGCTCGGCAGTGTGACCGTGTAATACTCTTCCATATCAGTAGGCGGCAGCCGGTAGCTAATTGCTTTGTAAATGCAGGTAAAAAGGTGTCTTATGCTTAAACCAAAAATAAACAAAAGGTGAGTGCCCCTAAGAAAAGGCATTGAAGCTTAGGGAAGGCTATGCAGAACGAAAGTAAAACTGAACTGGCTACAAAGTAAACAAAAACAGAATGCTGGACGACAGCAAAGACTTACTGTGGAGCAAAGACGGCGTCCACAATGTACATCCGAACATGACATGACAATCAACAATGTCCACACAAAGAAGGATAAAAACAACTGAAATATTCTTGATTGCTAAAACAAAGTAGATGCGGGAAATATAAGATATGATACTGCTACAGGAAAATACCAACATAAGAGAAAAAGCCACCAAAATAGGAGCGCAAGACAAGAACTAAAACACTACACACAGGAAAACAGCAAAAAAACTCAATAAGTCAGGGTGTGATGTGACAGGCGGTGACAGTACACCTACTTTGAGACAAGAGCTATAGTGATGCATGCTTGGTTATGGTTTAAAGTCATATCCAACAATTGCGACAATGACTTTTAACTGTCAACTGAGTTTATGATTTCTGCTGGTGGTGTGCCTCCGGATTTTTTCAACGCAGAAAATGTGCCTTGGCTCAAAAAAGGTTGAAAAACACTGCACTAATACACCCCCATACCATCACAGATGCTGGCTTTTCAACTTTGCGCCTATAACAATCCGGATGGTTCTTTTCGTCTTTGTTCCGGAGGACACGACGTCCACAGTTTCCAAAAACAATTTGAAATGTGGACTCGTCAGACCACAGAACACTTTTCCACTTTGCATCAGTCCATCTTAGATGAGCTCGGGCCCAGCGAAGCCAGCGGCGTTTCTGGGTGTTGTTGATAAATGGCTTTCGCTTCGCATAGTAGAGTTTTAACTTGCACGTATTGAGTACGGCTGCAAAATAGGCCACCGTAGAGCCAAAAAAAGTTTCAACATACAGTAACAGTTCAATCAAGGCCAACGACAACCTTAGTCCGTGTTTCCTGAGTGTCCCTGAATGCACCACACTGCTATGGTTGAATCCCAATTATCGTTCTTTCCAGCAGCAGACGTCTCTACAATTGACAAAATGTCATGAACGACTAGATAGATAATCTACCTAAAACATTTACTTTACCCATCTTTAGAATGTTTTTTTTTTTTTTTTTAAAGGAGCCATATGTAATAATTTCATGTCAAGTCATCATTAAATGGCCCCGATATGTCAAAGACATTAATAAATCATGTTATTTTCGAATACCTCTATAACTGATAACTGTAGTTCAGCTGGGATATGCACATTTCAAAATTAGATTTACGGCCCCGAAATCTTGTTTTTTTTTTATTTCGATGCCCCGCCCTCTACCGTTTGACCAATTAGAACGTCCGTGAGTGTGTCACATCCAGGTTGCCAGTTACGCACCGCCATCTTCGTCTAGCTACTGCCACTGGTAAAGTTACTAAACATGTCAGACCTTAGTAAATCTAAAAGGCCTCATTACGATTCTCAACCTATTCATGACAAAGCCAGGAACAAAACGAGAACTACATTGTTACATGGCCTTTCCTTTGAACAACAACGGCGGCGTTTCTGGGTGTTGTTGATAAATGTATTTCGCTTTGCATAGTAGAGTTTTAACTTGCACTTACAGATGTAGCGAGTCAGCGACGAACTGTAGTTACTGACAGTGGTTTTCCAAAGTGTTCCTGAGCCCATGTGGTGATATCCTTTACACACTGATGTCGCTTTTTGATGCAGTACCGCCTGAGGGATCGACGGTCCGTAATACCATCGCTCACGTGCAGTGATTTCTCCAAATTCTCAGAACCTTTTGATGATATGACGGACCGTGGATGGTGAAATCCCTACATTCCTTGAGAAATATTGTTCTTAAACTGTTCGACAATTTGCTCACGCATTTGTTGACAAAGTGGTGACCCTCGCCCCATCCTTGTTTGTGGATGACCCAATCATGGCACCCACCTGTTCCCAATTAGCCTGTTCACCTGTGAGATGTTCCAAATAAGTGTTTGAGGAGCATTCCCTCAACTTTCTCTGTCTTTTTTGCCACTTGTGCCATCTTTTTCGAAACATGTTGCAGGCACCAAAGTCCAAATGAGCTAATATTTGCAAAAAATAACAAAGTTTTCCGGTTCGTACGTTAAATATCTTGTCTTTGCAGTCTATTCAATTGAATATACAGTAAATTGAAAAGGATTAGCAAATTATTATGTGTTTATTTACCAATGTCTTTCCCACCTTTAGAATACCTGGATGACTAGCAAAAAGGGAGGGAACTGTTGCCCGGCAACCCCGCCGACCAATGAGGTGTGTCCGGGCTTCGGGCAAAAGAGGAAGACGAGGAGAGGGGGGGGGAGGTGCCTTTAGGAACATGGGGGTGAAAGATGGAAGGAAAGAAGGAAAGGAGACATGATGAGAGGGAGGAAGGATGGGCGAGGGAGCATAAAGGGATGAGGATAAAGCGCCGGTCACAGCCCACTGATTGGACTCGCGCTGGTCAATCAATTTAAGCAGGTGCGTGACCACAGCCATCCAGCATCAATCACACACACACGTGCACACACAGGAAGTCTCATTTATTACCGTTGAATTTGGCGAGTAAAAGAGAGTAAAATATAATACGTATGCTACTTAATTTAACAGTGTAGTACTGCACCTATTAAAAATGACACAACATCGCCCCGCATGTGCGCTCTTTTGTAGGGGCCGTGCAGAAACCATGTTCACCAGGGCCGGCCCGTGGCATAGGCCGTATAGGCAAATGCTAAGGGCGCCGTCCATAAGGGGGCGCCACGCCAGTGCCACAAATGGAGAAAAAAAAAAAAAAAAAAAAAGTTGGTACTATTATTTCTTAATACAAAAAATAATCCCACGTTAATTAAAATGCAAAGTAAAGCCTATTTAATAGAAATATTATTTGTTACAACATTACGCCCCTCCCCTCCCCCCGCATGGTGCGCCCCCTCCCTTCCCGTATCATGACTCTTTTTGGACGTCACCACATCAAAAAATCAACACAAGATTGTCAAAACGGCCAAAACTGTCAGGTGCCCAGGGAAGGAAAAAGAGAAAAGAAGAGGAGGAGAAACGAGAAAAGACAGAGGTAGCAGGTAGGCAACGTTAGCCTACATGAAATTATTTGTCTGTTACAGAATGTGATAGTAACCTGGCTTTTTAGCATTAAGCTAATGTTACATGATTCGGCAACTGCTAATCAATAAATAGCTAGTTCTGTTTTAACGTCGGGTTAATATTGTGGAGGGGGCTAAATTGTTATGGAAAATAATAATGTAACATTAGGTAATTACAGTACTCCCACCTTACATTCCTCAGGGACATTTGTATTAGATCTTTTAAGCAGGTGTTTTTGTTTACATTGTTATTGCCTTCTGGTTAGCTAATGTTTGCCCTGCAGGTAATAGTCACTTTTCCACCCCTTTATATATTAGGTATAGTTGTAAGTAAAAAAAAAAAAAGCTATTCGGTTTCTTGTGAGTATATACACTTCACTGCCGATGTGGGGGGGCGCCACCTAAAATCTTGCCTAGGGCGCCAGATTGGTTAGGGCCGGGCCTGATGTTCACCTATTGAAAAGTTCCGGTCACTCCAGATTTGATACATTTTTTTATCATTATAACTAATTAAACGATTAATCAAAGTAGCAGAAAATAGATTAAAAAAAATTCTGATTGGATTAATCGATATACCGTTGTGGAGGTCTTGCTCCTCCAAGTTCTTCGGACCACCAATCATCGACATGCCAGGCTCTTCCAGGTTTACAAAAGTGTTTTATTTTACAATAAAACGTGCAAAGTCTTTTGGGTGCTTTTCAGCAGCTGTCTTTCTATCTTCGCTCTCCACCATCAACAACCTCCTCTCCTTCCCGACTGCTGCCTTTAACAGAGCGACAGGTGATCAGACAAACACTCTCACCTGTGTCCTTTACGCACCTGCCGCTGACACCCCGCTTCGCTGCAGGTTCGCAGGCCACGCCCCCCCACAACCGTATTTTGGGGACTGTAAGGCACACTTAAAATCCTTTCATTTTCTCAAAACTCGACAGTGCACCTTATAACCCGTATATTATAATCCTTTATAATCCCTTATATAATCCCTTATAATCCCTAATGTAGGGAATAATGTTGGTTGTGCTTACTGACCTCCAAGCTATTTTATTTGGTACATGTTGAAATGGTAAGTGTGACCAACAGATGGCAGTCACACATAAGAGGTACGTGGAGACTGCAATATGACTCAAGTAAACAACACCAAAATTGTATATGTTCTATTGAAAATATAGAACATTACACACGGCGCTCAAAAATCTATCAAAATGTTTTAGTACAACTTTGGGAAGCTATGAAGCCACACTGCTGGATGGATTGTACTGTGCTTCAACATATGAGTATTATTATGGTGTGTGTATAAGGTAAGACATATTATTGTAATTTTCGGACTATAAGTCGCAGTTTTTTTCAATTTAGCCGGAGGTGCGACTTATACTCAGGAGCGAATTATGTGTGAAATTATTAACACATAAAATATCAAATAATATTATTTAGCTCATTCACGTAAGAGACTAGACGTATAAGATTTCATGGGATTTAGCGATTAGGAGTGACAGATTGTTTGGTAAACGTATAGCATGTTCTATATGTTATAGTTATTTGCAGAGGTGGGTAGTAACGCGCTACATTTACTCCGTTACATCTACTTGAGTAACTTTTGGGATAAATTGTACTTCTAAGAGTAGTTTTAATGCAACATACTTTTACTTTTACTTGAGTATATTTATAGAGAAGAAACGCTACTTTTACTCCGCTACTTTTATCTACATTCAGCTCGCTACTCGCTACTAATTTTTATCGATCTGTTAATGCACGCTTTGTTTGTTTTGGTCTGTCAGACAGACCTTCATAGTGCCTGCGTTTCAACAAATACAGTCACTGGTGACGTTCACTCCGTTCCACCAATCAGATGCAGTCACTGGTGACGTTGGACCAATCAAACAGAGCCAGGTGGTCACATGACCTGACTTAAACAAGTTGAAAAACTTATTGGGGTGTTACCATTTAGTGGTCAATTGTACGGAATATGTACTGTACTGTGCAATCTACTAATACAAGTTCCAATCAATCAATCAAAAGTGTGAAGGAAAAAAGACCATTTTTTATTTCAACCGTACATCCCGTCAAAAGCCTAAAGACTGACTGCACAGTTCCTGTCTTCACAATAAAAGTGCCGCTCCATCGCGCCTGCGCTTTCAAAATAAGAGTCTCCGAAAGCCTGCGCAAACAAGCTAGCAAGCTACGGAGTTTGCCGCCAATGTATTGCTTGTAAAGTGTATAAAAACGAATATGGAAGCTGGACAAATAAGATGCCAAAAACCAACCACTTTCATGTGGTATTAGACAGAAAGGAGGAACTTTTTTTCTCCTCCATTTGAAAACGTGGACGTTTGTCATCACTACTGTCTGATTACAATCAATGCAAGTCATCAGAATCAGGTAATACACCAACTTATATTCTTGTCTTCATGAAAGAAAGGAATCTATATGTGTTAAACATGCATGTATATTCATTAAAACACCTTTAACATGTAAACAAAAACGGCAAAAAAATAAAAAAATAAATTATATACTGTATATATCAATGTATGTATATATATATATATATATATATATATATATATATATATATATATATATATATATATATATATATATATGATATGTGTGTGTATGTTACTCATCAGTTACTCAGTACTTGAGTAGTTTTTTTACAACATACTTTTTACTTTTACTCAAGTAAATATTTGGGTGACTACTCCTTACTTTTACTTGAGTAATAAATCTCTAAAGTAACAGTACTCTTACTTGAGTACAATTTCTGGCTACTCTACCCACCTCTGGTTATTTGAATGACCCTTACCATAATATGTTACATTAACATACCAGGCACATTCTCAGTTGGTTATTTATGCCTCATATAACGTACACTTATTCAGCCTGTTGTTCACTATTCTTTATTTATTTTAAATTGCCTTTCAAATGTCTATTCTTGGTGTTGGCTTTTATCAAATAAATTTCCCCAAAAAATGCGACTTATACTCCAGTGCGACTTATATATGTTTTTTTCCTTCTTTATTATGCATTTTTGGCCGGTGCGACTTATACTCCGGTGCGAGTTATACTCCGAAAAATACGGTACCCGGCGTTTTGTTTCGCAGTATTACGCAAAAGCAACTTTTCTTACATTCTGGTAACTGCTGATCTGTATTTGGGATCTGCATAAGTCCTGAAAATTGGCATACCTCCATACCATCACAGATGCGCCTACAACAGTCCGGATGGTTCTTTTCCTCTTTGTTCCGGAGGACACAACGTCCACAGTTTCCAAAAACAATTTGAAATGTGGACTCGTCAGACCACAGAACACTTTTCTATTTTGCATCAGTCTTAGATGAGCTCGGGCCCAGTGAACATAAAGTTTCTCAGTTCGAACGCTAAATATCTTGTCTTTGCAGTCTATTCAATTGAATATAAGTTGAAAAGGATTTGCAAATCATTGTATTCTGTTTTTATTTACCATTTACACAACGTGCCAACTTCACTGGTTTTTGGTTTTGTGAATCATATCTAAGATACTACTAATAAATACATTTTGGCAGTCATAATGTATTACAATATGTACACTGCAAAAAGTCAGTGTTCAAAAACAAGAAAAAAAAATACAAAAATGAGGGGTATTTTATTTGAACGAAGCAAAATTATCTGCCAATAGAACAAGAAAATTTGGCTTGTCAAGACTTTCCAAAATAAGTAAAATTAGCTAACTTCAATGAACCCCAAAATACCTTAAAATAAGTATATTCTCACTAATAACAAGTGTACTACTATATGAGTACGTATGTTTTATTGTTTCATTGAAAATAAAACAGCAAAGTCCATTTGGCTGTCATCTGTTACTTACTTACTTGTTTTGGAAAATCTTGATAAGCCAAATTTTCTTGTTCTATTGGCGGATAATTTTGGTTAGGTCAAATAAAATACCACAAATTTTTGTATTTTTTTTCTTATTTTTGAACACTGACTTTTTGCAGTGTGTGCACTGCAAAAAGTGAAATCTAAGTAAGATTAAATATATCAAATAAGGGTGATATTTGCTTATTTTCTGTCGGATAAGATAATTCTTCTCACTAAGCAGATTTTATGTTAGAGTGTTTTACTTGTTTTAAGTGTTTTGGTCCTAAATGATCTCAGTAAGATATTACACTGCAAAAAGTCAGTGTTCAAAAACAAGAAAAAAATATACAAAAATGAGGGGTATTTTATTTGAACTAAGCAAAATTATCTGCCAATAGAACAAGAAAATTTGGCTTGTCAAGACTTTCCAAAACAAGTAAAATTAGCTAACTTCAATGAACCCAAAAATACCTTAAAATAAGTATATTCTCACTAATAACAAGTGAACTTTTCTTGGTAGAAAAAAAAGAGACCTTTTTGCTCAATATGTTGAAAAATATTCTTAAATGCTAGTACCATTATCTTGACATAATGATATGCGCTCGGCACTACATTTCTTGAAACCAGCAAACTTATACTAAAAACTAATTTATTGTTCTTAATGGAAAGGCAACCGCTTGTTACTCTCGGGGTCTCCTAGCCGCTCAGGAAAATCATATTGTCTAAAAATGCATTTTTCCATGGATAACATGACATCATCATGCCAAGTGCGTGCTCTTTCAATCAATTAGTGCGCATATATACAGCCAAAACATTTTTAATTGTAATTTTGAAGAATTCATCTGAATGTTCATGAACTATTTCTGTTCAAAATAGTTAGAAATGTTAAATGTTTAAATATTAACTGTCAGTTTACTGTACCGTGCCAACTGTACTACTATATGAGTACGTATTTTCTCTTGTTTCATTGAAAATAAAACAGCAAAATCCATTTGGCTGTCATCTGTTTTAATTATGAGACACAATTGTGTCAAAGTCATGATTTTTTTTTTCATGCTTGAAATAAGAAATGATTATTTTAAAAAAGTAGTTTTATACTTGTGAGTGTTGATGACACAGCTTTGCAACAGTTGATATTCTAGTTTCAAGCATGTTTTACTCAATATAGGTCATCAAATCTCAGCAACAAGCTGTCATATCTTACTGAGATCATTTAGGACGAAAATACCTTAAAACAAGTAAAACACTCACATAAAATCTGCTTAGTGAGAAGAAATATCTTATCAGACAGAAAATAAGCAAATATCACCCTTATTTGAGATATTTCATTTTACTTAGATTTCAGTTTTTACAGTGTATATTTGAGCTTTTTGCAAACTTATACAAACATTGCAGCCTTTCTGCGTCGCCCTTCCTGTGTGTCTCCTTCATTACTCTTCAGGCTCCCAGACGTCACAAGCTTCACTGATAAGTCTGTCTCTAAACAGTATCGATCAGCCCTGATACCATTCACCTGATCTGTTAGGACGGCTATCGCACACACAAGATGAACACTGGGAAATATGACGACAGGCTGGCTATGTGTGCATGATAATCCGCACGTTGCAATGATTGTCATGATGTTTTCCAAGCATTAACATGGAGTTTTTTAACCTATGTTTTAAAAACTGAAAATAAATATAATTGTGTTTTTGGCTCATTCCACCTAATTGTAACACAAAATATACACTTTTATGTGCTTGAATGTCATAATAATTCCATAAAAATTATGTAGTCAAAATCGGTATTGACCCATCTTAAGCAATTATCCAATTTTCATCCCTCCGTGACAAATGGGCCCATGTTAATTCCCTTTCCTACTGTATATACTTATTTATGCGTTATTAAAGGCCTACTGAAACCCACTACTACCAACCACGCAGTCTGATAGTTTATATATCAATGATGAAATCTTAACATTGCAACACATGCCAATACGGCCGGGTTAGCTTACTAAAGTGCAATTTTAAATTTTGCGCGGAATATCCTGCTGAAAACGTCTCTGTATGATGACGCCGGCACGTGACGTCACGGATTGTAGAGGACATTTTGGGACAGCATGGTGGCCAGCTATTAAGTCGTCTGTTTTCATCGCAAAATTCCACAGTGTTCTGGACATCTGTGTTGGTGAATCTTTTGCAATTTGTTCAATGAACAATGGAGACAGCAAAGAAGAAAGCTGTAGGTGGGAAGCGGTGTATTGCGGCAGGTGTTGTGCCGGATAACGCACCCCCGCCGTAGAATGCACCCCTTGACTGTTGTGCCGGATAACACAGCCGGTGTTTCATTGTTTACATTCCCGTTAGATGACAGTCAAGCTTTACCGTTGGCCTGTGGAGAACTGGGACAACAGAGACTCTTACCAGGAGGACTTTGAGTTGGATACGCAGACCCGGTACTGTGAGTACGCATGCAGCTACGGCTTCCAAACATTTGATCGCTTACCCGTACGTGCGTGCCGCTATGTGCATGTCACGTACGTAACTTTGGGGACTTTGGGGAAATATATGTGCTGTATGAACTTTGGGGAGGTGAACGGTACTTTGGGCTGTGGGATTGAGTGTGTTGTGCAGGTGTTTGAGTTGTATTGGCGGGTTATATGGACGGGAGGGGGGAGGTGTTTGTTATGCGGGATTAATTTGTGGCATATTAAATATAAGCCTGGTTGTGTTGTGTCTAATAGAGTATATATATGTCTGGTGTTTATTTACTGTTTTAGTCATTCCCAGCTGAATATCAATCAATGAATCAATCAATCAAAGTTTATTTATATAGCCCTAAATCACAAGTGTCTCAAAGGGCTGCACAAGCCACGACGACATCCTCGGTACATAAGGGCAAGGGAGAACTCACAACCCAGTGGGACGTCGATGTGAATGACTATGAGAATCCTTGGAGAGGACCGCAGATGTGGGTGACCCCCCCCCCCCCCCCCCCCTCTAAGGGAGACCGGATGCAATGAACGTCGAGTTGGTCTAGTATAATATTGTGAAAGTCCAGTCCATAGTGGATCTAACATAATAGTGAGAGTCCAGTCCATAGTGGATCTAACATAAAAGTGAGAATCCAGTCCATAGTGGATCTAACATAATCGTGAGAATCTAGTCCATAGTGGATCTAACATAATAGTAAGAGTCCAGTCCATAGTGGATCTGACATAATAGTGAGAGTCCAGTCCATAGTGGATCTAACATAATAGTAAGAGTCCAGTCCGTAGTGGATCTAACATAATAGTAAGAGTCCAGTCCATAGTGGATCTAACATAATAGTAAGAGTCCAGTCCATAGTGGATCTGACATAATAGTGAGAGTCCAGTCCGTAGTGGATCTAACATAATAGTAAGAGTCCAGTCCATAGTGGATCTAACATAATAGTAAGAGTCCAGTCCATAGTGGATCTAACATAATAGTGTGAGAGTCCAGTCCATAGTGGATCTAACATAATAGTGTGAGAGTCCAGTCCATAGTGGAATATCAGGTCCCACCCGCCTCTCACAGCATCTTCCCTATCTGAATTGCTCCCACTGCCCTCTAGTCCTTCACTCTCACTTTCCTCATCCACAAATCTTTCACAACCTGTGACGTCACGCTACTCGTCTGCTACTTCCGGTACAGGCAAGGCTTTTTTATCAGCGACCAAAATTTGCGAACTTTATCGTCGATGTTCTCTACTAAATCCTTTCAGCAAAAATATGGCAATATCGTGAAATGATCAAGTATGACACAGAATGGACCTGCTATCCCCGTTTAAATAAGAAAATCGCATTTCAGTAGGCCTTTAAGTAAGATTTAGACTTACACTAACTTTATGATCGGACAGAGAAACCACAAGAAGCTTGTACAAAAAGGGAAATAAAGTTGCTTAAGATGGGTCAATATGATTTTGACTACAATTTTATAGAATTATTATGACATTCAAGCAAATGTTTGTTACATCTGACATCACATGGACAAAGATAAGACCTTCTGGAGGAAAGTTGTGTTGTCAGATGAAACAAAAATGGAGCTGTTTAGCCACAATACCCAGCAATATGTTTGGAGGAGAAAAGGTGAGGCCTTTAATCCCAGGAACACTATTCCTACTGTCAAGCATGGTGGTGGTAGTATTATTCTCTGGGCCTATTTTGCTGCCAATGGAACTGGTGCTTTACAGAGAGTAAATGGGACAATGAAAAAAGGAGGATTACCTCCAAATTCTTCAGGACAACCTAAAATCATCAGCCCGGAGGTTGGGTCTTGGGCGCAACAGGACAATGACCCCAAACGCACGTCAAAAGTGCTAAAGGAATGGCTAAATCAGGCTAGAATTAAGGTTTTAGAATGGCCTTCCCAAAGTCCTGACTTAAAGGCCTACTGATATGCGATTTTCTTATTTAAACGGGGATAGCAGGTCCATTCTATGTGTCATACTTGATCATTTCGCGATATTGCCATATTTTTGCTGAAAGGATTTAGTAGAGAACATCGACGATAAAGTTTGCAACTTTTGGTCGCTGATAAAAAAGCCTTGCCTGTACCGGAAGTAGCAAACGAGTAGCGTGACGTCACAGGTTGTGGAGCTCCTCACATCTGCACATTGTTTACAATCATGGCCACCAGCAGCGAGAGCGATTCGGACCGAGAAAGCGACGATTTCCCCATTAATTTGAGCGAGGATGAAAGATTTGTGGATGAGGAAAGTGAGAGTGAAGGACTAGAGGGCAGTGGGAGCGATTCAGATAGGGAAGATGCTGTGAGAGGCGGGTGGGACCTGATATTCAGCTGGGAATGACTAAAACAGTAAATAAACACAAGACATATATATACTCTATTAGCCACAACACAACCAGGCTTATATTTAATATGCCACAAATTAATCCCGCATAACATACACCTCCCCCCTCCCGTCCATATAACCCGCCAATACAACTCAAACACCTGCACAACACACTCAATCCCACAGCCCAAAGTACCGTTCACCTCCCCAAAGTTCATACAGCACATATATTTCCCCAAAGTCCCCAAAGTTACGTACGTGACACGCACATAGCGGCACGCACGTACGGGCAAGCGATCAAATGTTTGGAAGCCGCAGCTGCATGCGTACTCACGGTACCGCGTCTGCACATTCCAACTCAAAGTCCTCCTGGTAAGAGTCTCCGTTGTCCCAGTTCTCCACAGGCCAATGGTAAAGCTTGACTGTCATCTTCCGGGAATGTAAACAATGAAACACCGGCTGTGTTTGTGTTGCTGAAGTCGGCCGCAATACAACGCTTCCCACCTACACCTTTCTTCTTTGCTGTCTCCATTGTTCATTGAACAAATTGCAAAAGATTCACCAACACAGATGTCCAGAATACTGTGGAATTTTGCGATGAAAACAGACGACTTAATAGCTGGCCACCATGCTGTCCCAAAATGTCCTCTACAATCCGTGACGTCATCATACCGAGACGTTTTCAGCAGGATATTTCGCCGCAAAATTTGAAATTGCACTTTAGTAAGCTAACCCGGCCGTATTGGCATGTGTTGCGATGTTAAGATTTCATCATTGATGTATAAACTATCAGGCTGCGTGGTCGGTAGTAGTGGGTTTCAGTAGGCCTTTAAAGGTGTGGACAATGCTGAAGAAACAAGTCCATATCAGAAAACTTGAACTGCACCAATTTTATCAAGAGGTGTGGTCAACATTTCAAGCAGAAGCTTGTGGATGGCTACCAAAAGCGCCTTATTGCAGTGGAACTTGCCAAGGGACGTGTAAGCAAATATTAACATTGCTGTATGTATACTTTTGACCCAGCAGATTCATAATAAATTCATAAAAGAACCAAACTTCATGAATGTTTTTTGTGACCAACAAGTATGTGCTCCAATCGCTCTATCACAAAAAAATTAGAATTTTAGAAATGATTGGAAACTCAAGACAGCCATGACATTATGTTCTTTACAAGTGTATGTAAACTTTTGACCACAACTGTAAATATATTTTCACTGTAAATCCTAAACATCGTATTCCATGTAAGTGTGTGTGTGTGGTTCGTTTATTTTTTGTTACAGCTTGCTGACCTAACAACTCAGACATACGAGGCATCTCAGACTTCATCCGTGATGTTGATGATGAGATGATGAAAGCGAAAATGAAAGTAAATGTGATCAAGGGTAGACGCTGTGATTGACACGGCTGATAGGGAGAGAGACGCTAGGAGGGAATCACACTAACTCATGTCGCTTCATTTCCATCAGCCAATCTATTACCCACAATCCCTGAAGAAATCCTTCAATATAGGAAGATACGATCAATCGGACCTTTTTACGTGAATGCATAAAAAGTGGAATTTGTTTGAAAAAAATTTATATACAAAATCCATGCAGATATTAGCTGAGGCATTCTGTGACAGCTGAAAGTAATTGAATCATTGACTGTGACTCAGTGACACACAAACCGTGGCTTCTTTGCACTTAACCAGATTAAGCAGTAAGTGTTTACTTAGTGATTATTGCTATCAGAGTGTGTTCTGGAACAATGATGACAGCGCTCATGATGAATGACACTTTGTGTGTGCGTCACCTGATCAAAGCACAACTTGGTGAATCGTTCACTCGTACTCATGCCGGCCGGAGCCAAGTTATGTATTACAAGGACTGGTAAAAGATCAACGCTGAAAGTGATGTGTTGATATCGACTCAGCATTTATTGTGTGAATGCTCCAAACCATTCTCACATATGGTTTTCTACACCTATATTCATCTATTTATTCTTCTTCTTTTTCTCCTCCAGATTGTGGAGTTCTTTTTCACCCGATTCAAATCGTTACAACTTCAAACTGTTCAGCCTATTCGGAAATTGCGGGATTTTCCTTGAAAAATTCCAAAAAATTCCCAGATTTCCGGGACATTTTCCCCATTCAGAATGAATTGGCCATTTTTCAAACTTTCACCATTTCCACATTTTTCAAGCTATTCAAACCATTCAACACATTCCACTCATCCTGGACATTCAAACTATCATTTTTCCAAGTTTCAAAAAAATTCCAGGAATTCACAGTATCCTCGTTTTTTTTTCAAACCCTTTTTTCGGTCGACTATTCCTTCCACATTTTTCAACCCACTTCAACCGTTCCACCGTCAAAACATTCCTCTTAATCAGTACAAAAAAAACGAAGTAGAAAAATTCCCGGTTTTCCCGAAATTCCAGGAATTCCTTAATACCATTTCTCATTTAACAATGTTACTACTTCAACATTTCTCGACTGATTTGAAAAATTCCAACACCAACCATTTCAACTCATTCAGAACATTTAAGTTTTTTTTTACCATTTTCCAAAAAAATCCCTCTTTTCATTTTATTCCCAATTTCTTATGAATTTTCCATTGAAATCAATTGTTTGCTCTCCTTCAACATTTCAAAAATAAAATTCCCGGATTTTGTAGAATTCCCTGGTTTTAGGGACATTCTCCCCATTCAAAATGAATTGGCCATTTTTCAAACTTCCACTATTCCCACATTTTTCAATTTATTCAAATCATTCCACCTTCAACACAGTCAATTAATCCTGGAAATTCAAACTATCATTTTTTCAAGTAAAAAAGAATTCCAGGAATTCCCCGAATTCTCGTTTTTTTCAAACCCTTTTCTGACCCTTTTTTCGGTCGACTACTCCTTCCACATGTTTCAACCCACTTCAACCGTTCCACCGTCAAAACATTCCTCTTAATCAGTACAAAAAACGACGTAGAAAAATTCCCGGTTTTCCCGAAATTCCAGGAATCCCTTAATACCATTTCACATTTAACAATGTTACTATTTCAACATTTCTCGACCGATTTGAAAAATTCCAACACCAACCATTTCAACTCATTCAGAACATTATGAAATTCCCATTGAAATCAATTGTTTGCTCTCCTTCAACATTTCAAAAAAAAAATCCCGAATTTTGTAGAATTCCCTGGTTTTAGGGACATTCTCCCCATTCAAAATGAATTGGCCATTTTTCAAACGTCCACCATTCCCACATTTTTCAATTTATTCAAATCATTCCACCTTCAACACAGTCAATTCATCCTGGAAATTCAAACTATCTTTTTTTCCAAGTTAAAAAAAAATTCCAGGAATTCCCCGAATTCTCGTTTTTTTCAAACCCTTTTCTGACCCTTTTTTCGGTCGACTACTCCTTCCACGTTTCAACCCACTTCAACCGTTCCACCGTCAAAACATTCCTCTTAATCAGTACAAAAAACGACGTAGAAAAATTCCCGGTTTTCCCGAAATTCCAGGAATCCCTTAATACCATTTCTCATTTAACAATGTTACTATTTCAACATTTCTCGACCGATTTGAAAAATTCCAACACCAACCATTTCAACTCATTCAGAACATTATGAAATTCCCATTGAAATCAATTGTTTGCTCTCCTTCAACATTTCAAAAAAAAATTCCCGGATTTTGTACAATTCCCTGGTTTTAGGGACATTCTCCCCACTCAAAATGAATTGGCCATTTTTTCAAACGTCCACCATACCCACATTTTTCAATTTATTCAAATTATTCCACCTTCAACACAGTCAATTCATCCTGGAAATTCAAACTATAATTTTTCCAAGTTCCAAAAAATTCCAGGAATTCACAGAATCCTCGTTTTTTTCAAACCCTTTTTTCGGTCGACTACTCCTTCCACATTTTTCAACCCACTTCAACCGTTCCACCGTCAAAACATTCCTCTTAATCAGTACAAAAAAACTAAGTAGAAAAATTCCCGGTTTTCCCGAAATTCCAGGAATTCCTTAATACCATTTCTCATTTAACAATGTTTCTACTTCAACATTTCTCGACCGATTTGAAAAATTCCAACACCAACCATTTCAACTCATTCCGAACATTTAAGTTTTTTTTTACCATTTTCCTACAATTCCCAATTCCTATTGAAATCAATTGTTTGCTCTCAAAAAAAAATTCCCGGATTTTGTAGAATTCCCAGGTTTTAGGGACATTCTCCCAATTCAAAATGAATTGGCCATTTTTCAAACGTCCACCATTCAGACATTTTTTAATTTATTCAAATCATTCCACCTTCAACACAGTCAATTCATCCTGGAAATTCAAACTATCATTTTTCTAAGTTCCAAAAAATTCCAGGAATTCACAGAATCCTCGTTTTTTTTCAAACCCTTTTTTCGGTCGACTACTCCTTCCACATTTTTCAACCCACTTCAACCGTTCCACCGTCAAAACATTCCTCTTAATCAGTACAAAAAAAACGAAGTAGAAAAATTCCCGGTTTTCCCGAAATTCCAGGAATTCCTTAATACCATTTCTCATTTAACAATGTTACTACTTCAACATTTCTCGACCGATTTGAAAAATTCCAACACCAACCATTTCAACTCATTCAGATCATTTAAGTTTTTTTTACCATTTTCCTAGAATTCCCAATTCCCATTGAAATCAATTGTTTGCTCTCCTTCAACATTTCAAAAAAAAATTTCCCGGATTTTGTAGAATTCCCTGGTTTTAGGGACATTCTCCCCATTCAAAATGAATTGGCCATTTTTCAAACGTCCACCATTTACACATTTTTCAACCTATTCAAATCATTGCACCTTCAACACATTCAATTCATCCTGGAAATTCAAACTATAATTTTTCGAAATTCAAAAAAATTCCAGAAATTCACAGACTTCCCTTTTTTTCAAACCCTTGTTTGACACTTTTTTCTGGTGACTACTCCTTCCACATTTTTCAACCCACTTCAACCCTTCCAACGTCCAAACATTCCTCTTAATCAGGAAAAAAAACGAAGTTGTTTTTTGAACTGGAAAAATTCCCGGATTTTGTAGAATTCCCAGGTTTTAGGGACATTCTCCCCATTCAAAATGAATTGGCCATTTTTCAAACGTCCACCTTTTACACATTTTTCAACCTATTCAAATCATTCCACCTTCAACACATTCAATTCATCCTGGAAATTCAAACTATCATTTTTCCAAGTTAAAAAAAAATTCCAGGAATTCCCCGAATTCTCGTTTTTTTCAAACCCTTTTTTGAAAGTTTTTTCGGTCGACTACTCCTTCCACATTTTTCAATGCACTTTAACCGTCAAAACATTCCTTTTAATCAGTACAAAAAAAACGAAGTAGAAAAATTCCCGGTTTTCCCGAAATTCCAGGAATTCCTTAATACCATTTCTCATTTAACAATGTTACTACTTCAACATTTCTCGACCGATTTGAAAAATTCCAACACCAACCATTTCAACTCATTCAGAACATTTAATTTTTTTTTTTACCATTTTTCCAAAAAAATCCCTCTTTTCCTTTTATTCCCAATTTCTTATGAATTTCCCATTGAAATCAATTGTTTGCTCTCCTTCAACATTTCAAAAAAAAAATTCCCGGATTTTGGTGCAATGATTTGAATAGGTTGAAAAATGTGTAAATGGTGGACGTTTGAAAAATGGCCAATTCATTTTGAATGGGGAAAATGTCCCTAAAAACAGGGAATTCTACAAAATCTGGGAAATGTTTTTGAAATGTTGAACAGGTTGAATATTTTGAAGTTGAAATGGTTTAAATTAGATGAAAAATGTAGGAGTTGTGGGATTTTGAAAAATGTCCCATTCATTTCAATGGGAATTTCATAAAAAAATTGGGAATAATAGGAAAAGAGGGGAAAAAATTTTTAAATGGTAAAACATGTGTTTATCAGTTTGAACATCAAATATGTTGTCTTTGTAGCATATTCAACTGAATATGAGTTGAAAATGATTTGCAAATCATTGTATTCCGCTTATATTTACATCTAACACAATTTCCCAACTCATATGGAAACGGGGTTTGTACATTTTTTACCTCAAAACATTAAAAGAAGGTCATTTTTTACCAATTCTTCCTAGAGCGGGAGTCAGCAACCCACGGCTCTTCAGTGGCGCCCTAGTGGCTCCATGGAGCTTTTTCAAAAATATATGGAAATGGCAAAAAAATGGGGTGAAAAAAAACATTTTTTGTTGTAATATGGTTTCTATAGGAGGACAAACATGACACAAACCTTCCTAATTGTTAGAAAGCCCACTGTTTAATATGTTTATGCTTTACTGATGAGAGTATTCGGCCAGCGCCGTTTTGTCCTACTAATTCCAGCAGCCCTTGAACTCACTGTTGTGTGGACTGTGACTCAACAGTCTGTTTACATGTACAACTTTCTCCGACGCCGCCACAGAAAGACGTGTTTTATGCCACTCCTTCTTTATCTCATTTTGTCCACCAAACGTTTTATGCTGTGCGTAAATGCACAAAGGTGAGCTTTGTTGATTGTTTTTGACTTGTTAGAGTACTAATCAGGCATATTTGGTCAGTGCATGACTGCAAACTAAATTGATGCTAACATGCTATTTAGGCTAGCTGTATGTACATATTGCATCATTATACCTCGTTTGTACTGTAGGTATATTTAATTCCCTATACTTATGTCCTCTGTGTATTCGGTTTATTTTTCCACGTCTCATGACACATTATCTGTATGTAATATTGGCTGCATTTCTGATAGTTGTTAGTGCGCCATGTTGTTCCAGACCACAGCAAACATTAGCCAGCGTACAAAGATTGTACTCTCGGCAGGGTCCTTGAGGGTGCATGGGAGTTTGCCCAACCAGTCTACATGTGCTTTGTGGACTTGGAGAAGGCATTCCACCGTGTCCCTCGGGAAGTCCTGTGGGAAGTGCTCAGAGAGTATGGGGTTTCGGACTGTCTGATTGTGGCGGTCCGCTCCCTGTATGATCAGTGCCAGAGCTTGGTCCGCATTGCCGGCAGTAAGTCGGACACGTTTCCGGTGAGGGTTGGACTCCGCCAAGGCTGCCCTTTGTCACCGATTCTGTTCATAACTTTTATGGACAGAAATTCTAGGCGCAGTCAAGGCGTTGAGGGGATCCGGTTTGGTGGCTGCAGGATTAGGTCTCTGCTTTTTGCAGATGATGTGGTCCTGATGGCTTCATCTGGCCAGGATCTTCAGCTCTCACTGGATTGGTTCGCAGCTGAGTGTGAAGCGACTGGGATGAGAATCAGCACCTCCAAGTCCGAGTCCATGGTTCTTGCCCGGAAAAGGGTGGAGTGCCATCTCCGGGTTGGGGAGGAGATCTTGCCCCAAGTGGAGGAGTTCAAGTACCTCGGAGTCTTGTTCACGAGTGAGGGAAGAGTGGATCGTGAGATTGACAGGCGGATCGGTGCGGCGTCTTCAGTAATGCGGACGCTGTATCGATCCGTTGTGGTGAAGAAGGAGCTGAGCCGGAAGGCAAAGCTCTCAATTTACCGGTCGATCTACGTTCCCATCCTCACCTATGGTGATGAGCTTTGGGTTATGACCGAAAGGACAAGATCACGGGTGGAAGTGGCCGAAATGAGTTTCCTCCGCCGGGTGGCGGGGCTCTCCCGTAGAGATAGGGTGAGAAGCTCTGTCATCCGGGGGGAGCTCAAAGTAAAGCCGCTGCTCCTCCACATCAAGAGGAGCCAGATGAGATGGTTCGGGCATCTGGTCAGGATGCCACCCGAGCGCCTCCCTAGGTAGGTGTTTAGGGCACGTCCGACCGGTAGGAGGCCACGGGGAAGACCCAGGACACGTTGGGAAGACTATGTCTCCCGGCTGTCCTGGGAACGCCTCGGGATCCCCCGGGAGGAGCTGGACGAAGTGGCTGGGGAGAGGGAAGTCTGGGCTTCCCTGCTTAGGCTGCTGCCCCCGCGACCTGACCTCGGATAAGCGGAAGAAGATGGATGGATGGATGGACAAAGATTGTAATAAATCCATTAGAAGAAGACAGCCTGCCATTTCTTTTAAATTGGACACATACTTTTGGCCATTCTAAGACAGTTATTTCAATAATAGCATTTTTTGTGGTCCCTTTTATTTAGAAAAGTATCAAAAATTATATTATATTCTGTGTTATATAATTCTATAATAAATTCTATAATATTCTGTGTTATATGTGTTTTATGTTGCACCAAGTAAAATTGCTAGTTTGTGAACCCGTTCTCAAACAATGGCAATAAAAACTATTCTGATTCTGATTCTGAAAAGTATCGAAATACATTTTGGTACCGGTACCAAAATATTGATATCGGGACAACCCTATTGTGATGTATTGTAAATGTGTTTTTTTGTTTTTTATTCAAATTACAAGCCAAGAATACGAATCTCACACATCTTTTTATCTCATGCATGTTTTCTCTTTTTTCCCCCCATCCATACTTGCCAACCTTGAGACCTCCAATTTCGGGAGGTGGGGGGTGGGGGTGGGTGCGGGGGGCGTGGTTGGGGCGGGGAGGAGTTTATTTACAGCTAGAATTCACCAAGTCAAGTATTTCATATATATATATATATATATATATATATATATATATATCCCCGCGACCCCGAAGGGAATAAGCGGTAGAAAATGGATGGATGGATGGATATATATATATATATATATATATATAAAAATACTTGAATTTCAGTGTTCATTTATTTACTCATATACACACACATAACACTCATCTACTCATTGTTGAGTTAAGGGTTGAATTGTCCATCCTTGTTCTATTCTCTGTCACTATCTTTCTAACCATGCTGAACACCCTCTCTGATGATGCATTGCTGTGTGGCACGCACAAAAGTGCTTTCATCAAATGCACTAGATGGCAGTATTGTCCGGTTTAAGAGTGTCACAACATTGCTGTTTACGGCCGACGGACTGCTTTACTGTAGAGGTTCTTTATATTGTGGAAAAGCGGACTCAGGTCTGCATGGAGCTGGAGGGAGCATGGCCTCCAGCTCCGCCTGAATTTCGGGAGATTTTCCGGAGAAAATTTGTCCCGGGAGGTTTTCGGGAGAGGCGGTGAATTTCGGGAGTCTCCCGGAAAATCCGGGAGGGTTGGCAAGTATGCCCCCATCCCTCCTTTCTGCTTTGCTTCCTCACCACCTATCCACCCCCGCCCCTCGTGTTCCTGATATGTACTAATATGTAGAGATGATGACCTATTGATTTCTGCTCCAGGCATGTTTGACAAGCAGGTGGCTGCAGGAATACTCTCAGCTTGTAATCTCACGTGTTCACTAATTAGTACTTGACTTATTACACACTGACTGGGGCCCTGATGGCTGCAGGCAGGAGATGACTGATGGCTCCGCCTCCTTTGTACCGTACAATATTCATAGTCACAAAATTCTGAAACATTTGATAGGAATGACATTTTAAAAAGGTGGCAAAGGGCACGTTAAATGGTCACCAAAACTGCTGGACTTAGGCCTCCCCACACCCACCGGTTTTTGGTATAAGGACTTCCTGACCAACCGACCCCAGACGGTGAAACTCGGCCCCGATCTCTCCCCCTCCAGCACACTCAGCATCGGCTCTCCACAGGGCTGTGTTCTGAGCCCTTTGCTGTAGTCCCTCTACACCCATGACTGTAGTCCAGCCCACCCGGAGAACACCATCAGCAAATTCGCTGATGACACAACGGTGGTGGGACCCATTACGGGGGGAAATGAGTCTGCATACAGAAACGAGGTACTGAAACGATCAGCGTGGTGTTCAGTGAATAACCTGGCACGAAACACCACAAAAACCAAGGAACTCATCTTTGACTTCAGAAAAAACACTGCAGACCCCGCCCCCCTCTACATCAACGGCGAGGAGGTGGAGAGAGTCAGCTCTTTCAAGTTCCTCGGCACCCTGATATCTGCGGACGTCTCCCGGACTTCAAATACAACTGCGGTCATCCGGAAGGCCCAGCGGAGACTCCACTTCCTGAGGGTGCTGAGGAAGAACAGACTGGAGAGGCAGCTGTCGAGAGCCTGCTGACATAGTGCATAACAGCGTGGTACGCCAGCTGCACTGAAGCAGACAAAAAGGCGATTCAGAGGGTCATAAACTCTGCACAAAAAATCATCGGCTGCCCCCTCCCCTCCCTGAAGAATTTACACAACTCCCGCTGCCTCAACAGAGCAAAAAACATTAGCACACACCCTGGCTTCCACCTGTTCGACCTGCTACCATCGGGCAGGCGCTATAGGTGCATCAGAGCCAGAACAAACAGGCTCAGAGACAGCTTCTTTCCCAGAGCTGTCACCATCTTGAACTCAAACTTGTAATAAATAATTCACCCCTGTACAATATCCTACCCTAATACCCTACTGTGCAATATTACCCTTCCAGTGCAATACATCCGACACTGATTGTTACTTTATTACTCTGGTACTCTTGTTTTGTTCTGTATATTGTACAGTATTTTGTATATTGTACATGATTGCTTATTGTTTTTATTGGATAGTCTGTTTATTTCAATTCTTATTTTTTTTAATCTTTATTACTACTTGAGTGATTTATTTTTTATTCCATATTTGTTTCAACTAAGTTAAATTGGAGTC